>NC_090197.1:29824900-29829900 GCF_033026475.1 Channa argus
ATCTGACAGGATGGGCGCATAGTCAACACAGGTTATCCAGACACTTATCTGCCTGAATTGCGGTCAAGTTTGGGACACTGTGTCCATATCAAGATGTGGAAACGCTTCACGAATTTGCGTGTCATCCTTGCGCAGGGGCCATGCTAATCTTCTCTGTATCGTATCCAATTTGTCATATGTGCTGCCTGAGCAAGCACAGCAGCTCTAAGGTGAACGGCGCCTTTTACACTTCCTTCGGGTGAAACGGCCCTTTGGTCATGGTGCAAACAAAAGAGGCAGCATCTCATTCTAATCTGGGCGGTCCACGTGGTTCCACATTCCACCAAGGCTTGTGACAGCAAGTCATCAATGTCAACAATTAATGCTTGTCGGAAGAAATCTTTTATCTTTGAAAGACGATCCCAATCTCTCTGAGGACTTCCTGGAATTCTCCAATAACTCTTTCACCATTTCCCAACATTTTTGAAGACAGGATGGGCGCATAGTCAACACGGGTTAACCAGACACCTACCTGCCTGAATTGCAGTCAAGTTTAGGACACTGTGTCCATATCAAAATGTGGAAACGCTTCACGAATTTGCGTGTCATCCTTGCGCAGGGGCCATGCTAATCTTCTCTGTATCGTATCCAATTTGTCATATGTGCTGCCTGAGCAAGCACAGCAGCTCTGAGGTGACGGGCGCTTTTTAAACCTCCCTCGGGTGAAACGGCCCTTTGGTCATGGTGCAAACAAAAGAGGCAGCATCTCATTCTAATCTGGGCGGTCCACGTGGTTCCACATTCCACCAAGGCTTGTGACAGCAAGTCATCAAAGTCAACAATTAATGCTTGTCGGAAGAAATCTTTTATCTTTGAAAGACGATCCCAATCTCTCGGAGGACTTCCTGGAATTCTCCAATAACTCTTTCACCATTTCCCAACATTTTTGAAGACAGGATGGGCGCATAGTCAACACGGGTTAACCAGACACCTACCTGCCTGAATTGCAGTCAAGTTTAGGACACTGTGTCCATATCAAAATGTGGAAACGCTTCACGAATTTGCGTGTCATCCTTGCGCAGGGGCCATGCTAATCTTCTCTGTATCGTATCCAATTTGTCATATGTGCTGCCTGAGCAAGCACAGCAGCTCTGAGGTGACGGGCGCTTTTTAAACCTCCCTCGGGTGAAACGGCCCTTTGGTCATGGTGCAAACAAAAGAGGCAGCATCTCATTCTAATCTGGGCGGTCCACGTGGTTCCACATTCCACCAAGGCTTGTGACAGCAAGTCATCAAAGTCAACAATTAATGCTTGTCGGAAGAAATCTTTTATCTTTGAAAGACGATCCCAATCTCTCGGAGGACTTCCTGGAATTCTCCAATAACTCTTTCACCATTTCCCAACATTTTTGAAGACAGGATGGGCGCATAGTCAACACGGGTTAACCAGAGTCACAAATCACCAAAGTCAACAATCTATGCTTGTCAGAAGACATCTTTCAACATTTCTAAAGACCTCAACAATGTCTTTGAAAGTGCCACACCAGTCTGGGGAGTTGCAGGTGAAGTCTATAAAACATCTTTGAAAGTCTAAGACACCTTTTAAAAGGTCTCTGACAGGATGGGCGCATCGTCAACACGGGTTAACCAGACACCTACCTGCCTGAATTGCGGTCAAGTTTAGGACACTGTGTCCATATCAAAATGTGGAAACGCTTCACGAATTTGCGTGTCATCCTTGCGCAGGGGCCATGCTAATCTTCTCTGTATCGTATCCAATTTGTCATATGTGCTGCCTGAGCAAGCACAGCAGCTCTGAGGTGACGGGCGCTTTTTAAACCTCCCTCGGGTGAAACGGCCCTTTGGTCATGGTGCAGACAAACGAGGCGGCATCTCATTCTAATCTGGGCGGTGCCCACTGTGCATGCCTGGCCGGATCCTCTTCGCAGCTTCCAGTCTATGCGTTCCTTTTTGTACGCAAAGACTGGATAGGGTTGATGCAATCCTCAGGGTTTAGAAACTTCTTCAAGAAAGTCTTTTTCTGTAGAGCAGCTGCAATCCCTACTTTCTCTGCCAGCATGTCGGCTAATAGTACGAATCGGGAAGGGGCCGGAGATGACTCTGTACCCACTAATACGCGCAGTGCCGACATTCTCAACCTCTCAGACGTTTCAAACATTCTATGCTTGTCAGAACAAATCTTTCAACATTTCTAAAGAACTCAAAAACGTCTTTGAAAGTGCCACAGAATTCTGGGGAGTTGCAGGGGAAGTGTATAAAATATCTTTGAAAGTCTAAGACACCTTTTAAAAGGTCTCTGACAGGATGGGCGCATAGTCAACACAGGCTAACCAGACACTTACCTGCCTGAATTGCGGTCAAGTTCGGGACACTGTGTCCATATCAAAATGTGGAAACGCTTCACGAATTTGCGTGTCATCCTTGCGCAGGGGCCATGCTAATCTTCTCTGTATCGTATCCAATTTGTCATATGTGCTGCCTGAGCAAGCACAGCAGCTCTGAGGTGACGGGCGCTTTTTAAACCTCCCTCGGGTGAAACGGCCCTTTGGTCATGGTGCAGACAAACGAGGCGGCATCTCATTCTAATCTGGGCGGTGCCCACTGTGCATGCCTGGCCGGATCCTCTTCGCAGCTTCCAGTCTATGCGTTCCTTTTTGTACGCAAAGACTGGATAGGGTTGATGCAATCCTCAGGGTTTAGAAACTTCTTCAAGAAAGTCTTTTTCTGTAGAGCAGCTGCAATCCCTACTTTCTCTGCCAGCATGTCGGCTAATAGTACGAATCGGGAAGGGGCCGGAGATGACTCTGTACCCACTAATACGCGCAGTGCCGACACTCTCAACCTCTCAGACGTTTCAAACATTCTATGCTTGTCAGAACAAATCGTTCAACATTTCTAAAGAACTCAAAAACGTCTTTGAAAGTGCCACAGAATTCTGGGGAGTTGCAGGGGAAGTGTATAAAATATCTTTGAAAGTCTAAGACACCTTTTAAAAGGTCTCTGACAGGATGGGCGCATAGTCAACACAGGTTAACCAGACACTTACCTGCCTGAATTGCGGTCAAGTTCGGGACACTGTGTCCATATCAAAATGTGGAAACGCTTCACGAATTTGCGTGTCATCCTTGCGCAGGGGCCATGCTAATCTTCTCTGTATCGTATCCAATTTGTCATATGTGCTGCCTGAGCAAGCACAGCAGCTCTAAGGTGACTGGCGCATTTTACACCTCCTTCGGGTGAAACGGCCCTTTGGTCATGGTGCAAACAAAAGAGGCGGCATCTCATTCTAATCTGGGCGGTCCACATGGTTCCACATTCCACCAAGGCTGGTGACAGCAAGTCATCAAAGTCAACAATTAATGCTTGTCGGAAGAAATCTTTTATCTTTGAAAGACGTTCCCAATCTCTCGGAGGACTTCCTGGAATTCTCCAATAACTCTTTCACCATTTTCCAACATTTTTGAAGACAGGATGGGCGCATAGTCAACACGGGTTAACCAGAGTCACAAATCACCAAAGTCAACAATCTATGCTTGTCAGAAGAAATCTTTCAACATTTCTAAAGACCTCAACAATATCTTTGAAAGTGCCACACCAGTCTGGGGAGTTGCAGGTGAAGTCTATAAAACATCTTTGAAAGTCTAAGACACCTTTTAAAAGGTCTCTGACAGGATGGTCGCATCGTCAACACGGGTTAACCAGACACCTACCTGGCTGAATTGCGGTCAAGTTCAGGACACTGTGGCCATACCAAAATGTGGAAACGCTTCACGAATTTGCGTGTCATCCTTGCGCAGGGGCCATGCTAATCTTCTCTGCATCGTATCCAATTTGTCATATGTGCTGCCTGAGCAAGCACAGCAGCTCTGAGGTGACAGGCGCTTTTTAAACCTCCCTCGGGTGAAACGGCCCTTTGGTCATGGTGCAGACAAACGAGGCGGCATCTCATTCTAATCTGGGCGGTGCCCACTGTGCATGCCTGGCCGGATCCTCTTCGCAGCTTCCAGTCTATGCGTTCCTTTTTGTACGCAAAGACTGGATAGGGTTGATGCAATCCTCAGGGTTTAGAAACTTCTTCAAGAAAGGCTTTTTCTGTAGAGCAGCTGCAATCCCTACTTTCTCTGCCAGCATGTCGGCTAACAGTACGAATCGGGAAGGGGCCGGAGATGACTCTGTACCCACTAATACGCGCAGTGCCGACATTCTCAATCTCTCAGACGACTTGCTGATGACAGCAAGTCACCAAAGTCAACATTCTATGCTTGTCAGAACAAATCTTTCAACATTTCTAAAGAACTCAACAACGTCTTTGAAAGTGCCACAGAATTCTGGGGAGTTGCAGGGGAAGTGTATAAAATATCTTTGAAAGTCTAAGACACCTTTTAAAAGGTATCTGACAGGATGGGCGCATAGTCAACACAGGTTATCCAGACACTTATCTGCCTGAATTGCGGTCAAGTTTGGGACACTGTGTCCATATCAAAATGTGGAAACGCTTCACGAATTTGCGTGTCATCCTTGCGCAGGGGCCATGCTAATCTTCTCTGTATCGTATCCAATTTGTCATATGTGCTGCCTGAGCAAGCACAGCAGCTCTAAGGTGAACGGCGCCTTTTACACTTCCTTCGGGTGAAACGGCCCTTTGGTCATGGTGCAAACAAAAGAGGCAGCATCTCATTCTAATCTGGGCGGTCCACGTGGTTCCACATTCCACCAAGGCTTGTGACAGCAAGTCATCAATGTCAACAATTAATGCTTGTCGGAAGAAATCTTTTATCTTTGAAAGACGATCCCAATCTCTCTGAGGACTTCCTGGAATTCTCCAATAACTCTTTCACCATTTCCCAACATTTTTGAAGACAGGATGGGCGCATAGTCAACACGGGTTAACCAGACACCTACCTGCCTGAATTGCAGTCAAGTTTAGGACACTGTGTCCATATCAAAATGTGGAAACGCTTCACGAATTTGCGTGTCATCCTTGCGCAGGGGCCATGCTA
>NC_090197.1:29832400-29834900 GCF_033026475.1 Channa argus
TCTCTGTATCGTATCCAATTTGTCATATGTGCTGCCTGAGCAAGCACAGCAGCTCTAAGGTGACTGGCGCTTTTTAAACCTCCCTCGGGTGAAACGGCCATTTGGTCATGGTGCAGACAAAAGAGGTGGCATCTCATTCTAACCTGGGTGGTGCCCACTGTGCATGTCTGGCCAGAGCCTCGTCGCAGGTTCCAGACTATGTGCTCCCTTTTGTCTAGGGAGTTGCAGTGGAAGTCTAACAAAATCTTTGAAAGTCTCAGGCAGCATTTAAAAGGGTTCTGACAGGATGGGCGCAAAGTCAACACGGGTTAACCAGACACTTGCCCGCCTGAATTGTCTGGGGAGTTACAGTGGAAGTCTAACAAAAATATTTGAAAGTCTCAGACAGCTTTTAGGAGGGCTCTGACAGGATGGGCGCAAAGTCAACACAGGTTAACTAGACACTTGCTCGCCTGAATTGTGGTCAAGTTCCTGGAATTCTCCAATAACTCTTTCACCATTTCCCAACATTTTTGAAGACAGGATGGGCGCAGTCTAAAACACCTTTTAAAAGGTCTCTGACAGGATGGGCGAATAGTCAACACGGGTTAACCAGACACCTACCTGCCTGAATTGCGGTCAAGTTTAGGACACTGTGTCCATATCAAAATGTGGAAACGCTTCACGAATTTGCGTGTCATCCTTGCGCAGGGGCCATGCTAATCTTCTCTGTATCGTATCCAATTTGTCATATGTGCTGCCTGAGCAAGCACAGCAGCTCTGAGGTGACGGGCGCTTTTTAAACCTCCCTCGGGTGAAACGGCCCTTTGGTCATGGTGCAGACAAACGAGGCGGCATCTCATTCTAATCTGGGCGGTGCCCACTGTGCATGCCTGGCCGGATCCTCTTCGCAGCTTCCAGTCTATGCGTTCCTTTTTGTACGCAAAGACTGGATAGGGTTGATGCAATCCTCAGGGTTTAGAAACTTCTTCAAGAAAGGCTTTTTCTGTAGAGCAGCTGCAATCCCTACTTTCTCTGCCAGCATGTCGGCTAACAGTACGAATCGGGAAGGGGCCGGAGATGACTCTGTACCCACTAATACGCGCAGTGCCGACATTCTCAATCTCTCAGACGACTTGCTGATGACAGCAAGTCACCAAAGTCAACATTCTCTGCTTGTCAGAACAAATCTTTCAACATTTCTAAAGAACTCAACAACGTCTTTGAAAGTGCCACAGAATTCTGGGGAGTTGCAGGGGAAGTGTATAAAATATCTTTGAAAGTCTAAGACACCTTTAAAAAGGTATCTGACAGGATGGGCGCATAGTCAACACAGGTTAACCAGACACTTATCTGCCTGAATTGCGGTCAAGTTTGGGACACTGTGTCCATATCAAAATGTGGAAACGCTTCACGAATTTGCGTGTCATCCTTGCGCAGGGGCCATGCTAATCTTCTCTGTATCGTATCCAATTTGTCATATGTGCTGCCTGAGCAAGCACAGCAGCTCTAAGGTGAACGGCGCCTTTTACACTTCCTTCGGGTGAAACGGCCCTTTGGTCATGGTGCAAACAAAAGAGGCAGCATCTCATTCTAATCTGGGCGGTCCACGTGGTTCCACATTCCACCAAGGCTTGTGACAGCAAGTCATCAAAGTCAACAATTAATGCTTGTCGGAAGAAATCTTTTATCTTTGAAAGACGATCCCAATCTCTCGGAGGACTTCCTGGAATTCTCCAATAACTCTTTCACCATTTCCCAACATTTTTGAAGACAGGATGGGCGCATAGTCAACACGGGTTAACCAGACACCTACCTGCCTCAATTGCAGTCAAGTTTAGGACACTGTGTCCATATCAAAATGTGGAAACGCTTCACGAATTTGCGTGTCATCCTTGCGCAGGGGCCATGCTAATCTTCTCTGTATCGTATCCAATTTGTCATATGTGCTGCCTGAGCAAGCACAGCAGCTCTGAGGTGACGGGCGCTTTTTAAACCTCCCTCGGGTGAAACGGCCCTTTGGTCATGGTGCAAACAAAAGAGGCGGCATGTCATTCTAATCTGGGCGGTCCACATGGTTCCACATTCCACCAAGGCTGGTGACAGCAAGTCATCAAAGTCAACAATTAATGCTTGTCGGAAGAAATCTTTTATCTTTGAAAGACGTTCCCAATCTCTTGGAGGACTTCCTGGAATTCTCCAATAACTCTTTCACCATTTTCCAACATTTTTGAAGACAGGATGGGCGCATAGTCAACACGGGTTAACCAGAGTCACAAATCACCAAAGTCAACAATCTATGCTTGTCAGAAGAAATCTTTCAACATTTCTAAAGACCTCAACAATATCTTTGAAAGTGCCACACCAGTCTGGGGAGTTGCAGGTGAAGTCTATAAAACATCTTTGAAAGTCTAAGACACCTTTTAAAAGGTCTCTGACAGGATGGGCGCATCGTCAACACGGGTTAACCAGACACCTACCTGGCTGAATTGCGGTCAAGTTCAGGACACTGTGGCCATAC
>NC_090197.1:29837400-29842400 GCF_033026475.1 Channa argus
CTGAATTGCGGTCAAGTTTAGGACACTGTGTCCATATCAAAATGTGGAAACGCTTCACGAATTTGCGTGTCATCCTTGCGCAGGGGCCATGCTAATCTTCTCTGTATCGTATCCAATTTGTCATATGTGCTGCCTGAGCAAGCACAGCAGCTCTGAGGTGACGGGCGCTTTTTAAACCTCCCTCGGGTGAAACGGCCCTTTGGTCATGGTGCAGACAAACGAGGCGGCATCTCATTCTAATCTGGGCGGTGCCCACTGTGCATGCCTGGCCGGATCCTCTTCGCAGCTTCCAGTCTATGCGTTCCTTTTTGTACGCAAAGACTGGATAGGGTTGATGCAATCCTCAGGGTTTAGAAACTTCTTCAAGAAAGGCTTTTTCTGTAGAGCAGCTGCAATCCCTACTTTCTCTGCCAGCATGTCGGCTAACAGTACGAATCGGGAAGGGGCCGGAGATGACTCTGTACCCACTAATACGCGCAGTGCCGACATTCTCAATCTCTCAGACGACTTGCTGATGACAGCAAGTCACCAAAGTCAACATTCTATGCTTGTCAGAACAAATCTTTCAACATTTCTAAAGAACTCAACAACGTCTTTGAAAGTGCCACAGAATTCTGGGGAGTTGCAGGGGAAGTGTATAAAATATCTTTGAAAGTCTAAGACACCTTTTAAAAGGTATCTGACAGGATGGGCGCATAGTCAACACAGGTTAACCAGACACTTATCTGCCTGAATTGCGGTCAAGTTTGGGACACTGTGTCCATATCAAAATGTGGAAACGCTTCACGAATTTGCGTGTCATCCTTGCGCAGGGGCCATGCTAATCTTCTCTGTATCGTATCCAATTTGTCATATGTGCTGCCTGAGCAAGCACAGCAGCTCTAAGGTGAACGGCGCCTTTTACACTTCCTTCGGGTGAAACGGCCCTTTGGTCATGGTGCAAACAAAAGAGGCAGCATCTCATTCTAATCTGGGCGGTCCACGTGGTTCCACATTCCACCAAGGCTTGTGACAGCAAGTCATCAAAGTCAACAATTAATGCTTGTCGGAAGAAATCTTTTATCTTTGAAAGACGATCCCAATCTCTCGGAGGACTTCCTGGAATTCTCCAATAACTCTTTCACCATTTTCCAACATTTTTGAAGACAGGATGGGCGCATAGTCAACACGGGTTAACGAGAGTCACAAATCACCAAAGTCAACAATCTATGCTTGTCAGAAGAAATCTTTCAACATTTCTAAAGACCTCAACAATATCTTTGAAAGTGCCACACCAGTCTGGGGAGTTGCAGGTGAAGTCTATAAAACATCTTTGAAAGTCTCAGACACCTTTTAAAAGGTCTCTGACAGGATGGGCGCATCGTCAACACGGGTTAACCAGACACCTACCTGGCTGAATTGCGGTCAAGTTCAGGACACTGTGGCCATACCAAAATGTGGAAACGCTTCACGAATTTGCGTGTCATCCTTGCGCAGGGGCCATGCTAATCTTCTCTGTATCGTATCCAATTTGTCATATGTGCTGCCTGAGCAAGCACAGCAGCTCTAAGGTGACTGGCGCTTTTTAAACCTCCCTCGGGTGAAACGGCCATTTGGTCATGGTGCAGACAAAAGAGGTGGCATCTCATTCTAACCTGGGTGGTGCCCACTGTGCATGTCTGGCCAGAGCCTCGTCGCAGGTTCCAGACTATGTGCTCCCTTTTGTCTAGGGAGTTGCAGTGGAAGTCTAACAAAATCTTTGAAAGTCTCAGGCAGCATTTAAAAGGGTTCTGACAGGATGGGCGCAAAGTCAACACGGGTTAACCAGACACTTGCCCGCCTGAATTGTCTGGGGAGTTACAGTGGAAGTCTAACAAAAATATTTGAAAGTCTCAGACAGCTTTTAGGAGGGCTCTGACAGGATGGGCGCAAAGTCAACACAGGTTAACTAGACACTTGCTCGCCTGAATTGTGGTCAAGTTCCTGGAATTCTCCAATAACTCTTTCACCATTTCCCAACATTTTTGAAGACAGGATGGGCGCAGTCTAAAACACCTTTTAAAAGGTCTCTGACAGGATGGGCGAATAGTCAACACGGGTTAACCAGACACCTACCTGCCTGAATTGCGGTCAAGTTTAGGACACTGTGTCCATATCAAAATGTGGAAACGCTTCACGAATTTGCGTGTCATCCTTGCGCAGGGGCCATGCTAATCTTCTCTGTATCGTATCCAATTTGTCATATGTGCTGCCTGAGCAAGCACAGCAGCTCTGAGGTGACGGGCGCTTTTTAAACCTCCCTCGGGTGAAACGGCCCTTTGGTCATGGTGCAGACAAACGAGGCGGCATCTCATTCTAATCTGGGCGGTGCCCACTGTGCATGCCTGGCCGGATCCTCTTTGCAGCTTCCAGTCTATGCGTTCCTTTTTGTACGCAAAGACTGGATAGGGTTGATGCAATCCTCAGGGTTTAGAAACTTCTTCAAGAAAGGCTTTTTCTGTAGAGCAGCTGCAATCCCTACTTTCTCTGCCAGCATGTCGGCTAACAGTACGAATCGGGAAGGGGCCGGAGATGACTCTGTACCCACTAATACGCGCAGTGCCGACATTCTCAATCTCTCAGACGACTTGCTGATGACAGCAAGTCATCAAAGTCAACAATTAATGCTTGTCGGAAGAAATCTTTTATCTTTGAAAGACGATCCCAATCTCTCGGAGGACTTCCTGGAATTCTCCAATAACTCTTTCACCATTTCCCAACATTTTTGAAGACAGGATGGGCGCATAGTCAACACGGGTTAACCAGACACCTACCTGCCTCAATTGCAGTCAAGTTTAGGACACTGTGTCCATATCAAAATGTGGAAACGCTTCACGAATTTGCGTGTCATCCTTGCGCAGGGGCCATGCTAATCTTCTCTGTATCGTATCCAATTTGTCATATGTGCTGCCTGAGCAAGCACAGCAGCTCTGAGGTGACGGGCGCTTTTTAAACCTCCCTCGGGTGAAACGGCCCTTTGGTCATGGTGCAAACAAAAGAGGCAGCATCTCATTCTAATCTGGGCGGTCCACGTGGTTCCACATTCCACCAAGGCTTGTGACAGCAAGTCATCAAAGTCAACAATTAATGCTTGTCGGAAGAAATCTTTTATCTTTGAAAGACGATCCCAATCTCTCGGAGGACTTCCTGGAATTCTCCAATAACTCTTTCACCATTTCCCAACATTTTTGAAGACAGGATGGGCGAATAGTCAACACGGGTTAACCAGACACCTACCTGCATGAATTGCGGTCAAGTTTAGGACACTGTGGCCATACCAAAATGTGGAAACGCTTCACGAATTTGCGTGTCATCCTTGCGCAGGGGCCATGCTAATCTTCTCTGTATCGTATCCAATTTGTCATATGTGCTGCCTGAGCAAGTACAGCAGCTCAAAGGTGACTGGCGCGTTTTACACCTCCTTCGGGTGAAACGGCCCTTTGGTCATGGTGCAAACAAAAGAGGCGGCATGTCATTCTAATCTGGGCGGTCCACATGGTTCCACATTCCACCAAGGCTGGTGACAGCAAGTCATCAAAGTCAACAATTAATGCTTGTCGGAAGAAATCTTTTATCTTTGAAAGACGTTCCCAATCTCTCGGAGGACTTCCTGGAATTCTCCAATAACTCTTTCACCATTTTCCAACATTTTTGAAGACAGGATGGGCGCATAGTCAACACGGGTTAACCAGAGTCACAAATCACCAAAGTCAACAATCTATGCTTGTCAGAAGAAATCTTTCAACATTTCTAAAGACCTCAACAATATCTTTGAAAGTGCCATACCAGTCTGGGGAGTTGCAGGTGAAGTCTATAAAACATCTTTGAAAGTCTAAGACACCTTTTAAAAGGTCTCTGACAGGATGGGCGCATCGTCAACACGGGTTAACCAGACACCTACCTGGCTGAATTGCGGTCAAGTTCAGGACACTGTGGCCATACCAAAATGTGGAAACGCTTCACGAATTTGCGTGTCATCCTTGCGCAGGGGCCATGCTAATCTTCTCTGTATCGTATCCAATTTGTCATATGTGCTGCCTGAGCAAGCACAGCAGCTCTAAGGTGACTGGCGCTTTTTAAACCTCCCTCGGGTGAAACGGCCATTTGGTCATGGTGCAGACAAAAGAGGTGGCATCTCATTCTAACCTGGGTGGTGCCCACTGTGCATGTCTGGCCAGAGCCTCGTCGCAGGTTCCAGACTATGTGCTCCCTTTTGTCTAGGGAGTTGCAGTGGAAGTCTAACAAAATCTTTGAAAGTCTCAGGCAGCATTTAAAAAGGGTTCTGACAGGATGGGCGCAAAGTCAACACGGGTTAATCAGACACTTGCCCGCCTGAATTGTCTGGGGAGTTACAGTGGAAGTCTAACAAAAATATTTGAAAGTCTCAGACAGCTTTTAGGAGGGCTCTGACAGGATGGGCGCAAAGTCAACACAGGTTAACTAGACACTTGCTCGCCTGAATTGTGGTCAAGTTCCTGGAATTCTCCAATAACTCTTTCACCATTTCCCAACATTTTTGAAGACAGGATGGGCGCAGTCTAAAACACCTTTTAAAAGGTCTCTGACAGGATGGGCGAATAGTCAACACGGGTTAACCAGACACCTACCTGCCTGAATGGCGGTCAAGTTTAGGACACTGTGTCCATATCAAAATGTGGAAACGCTTCACGAATTTGCGTGTCATCCTTGCGCAGGGGCCATGCTAATCTTCTCTGTATCGTATCCAATTTGTCATATGTGCTGCCTGAGCAAGCACAGCAGCTCTGAGGTGACGGGCGCTTTTTAAACCTCCCTCGGGTGAAACGGCCCTTTGGTCATGGTGCAGACAAACGAGGCGGCATCTCATTCTAATCTGGGCGGTGCCCACTGTGCATGCCTGGCCGGATCCTCTTCGCAGCTTCCAGTCTATGCGTTCCTTTTTGTACGCAAAGACTGGATAGGGTTGATGCAATCCTCAGGGTTTAGAAACTTCTTCAAGAAAG
>NC_090197.1:29847400-29849900 GCF_033026475.1 Channa argus
GTCAAGTTCAGGACACTGTGGCCATACCAAAATGTGGAAACGCTTCACGAATTTGCGTGTCTTCCTTGCGCAGGGGCCATACTAATCTTTTCTGTATCGTATCCAATTTGTCATATGTGCTGCCTGAGCAAGCACAGCAGCTCTAAGGTGACTGGCGCGTTTTACACCTCCTTCGGGTGAAACGGCCCTTTGGTCATGGTGCAAACAAAAGAGGCGGCATCTCATTCTAATCTGGGCGGTCCACATGGTTCCACATTCCACCAAGGCTGGTGACAGCAAGTCATCAAAGTCAACAATTAATGCTTGTCGGAAGAAATCTTTTATCTTTGAAAGACGTTCCCAATCTCTCGGAGGACTTCCTGGAATTCTCCAATAACTCTTTCACCATTTTCCAACATTTTTGAAGACAGGATGGGCGCATAGTCAACACGGGTTAACCAGAGTCACAAATCACCAAAGTCAACAATCTATGCTTGTCAGAAGAAATCTTTCAACATTTCTAAAGACCTCAACAATATCTTTGAAAGTGCCACACCAGTCTGGGGAGTTGCAGGGGAAGTCTATAAAACATCTTTGAAAGTCTAAGACACCTTTTAAAAGGTCTCTGACAGGATGGGCGCATCGTCAACACGGGTTAACCAGACACCTACCTGGCTGAATTGCGGTCAAGTTCAGGACACTGTGGCCATACCAAAATGTGGAAACGCTTCACGAATTTGCGTGTCATCCTTGCGCAGGGGCCATGCTAATCTTCTCTGTATCGTATCCAATTTGTCATATGTGCTGCCTGAGCAAGCACAGCATCTCTGAGGTGACGAGCGCTTTTTAAACCTCCCTCGGGTGAAACGGCCCTTTGGTCATGGTGCAGACAAAAGAGGTGGCATCTCATTCTAACCTGGGTGGTGCCCACTGTGCATGTCTGGCCAGAGCCTCGTCGCAGGTTCCAGACTATGTGCTCCCTTTTGTCTAGGGAGTTGCAGTGGAAGTCTAACAAAATCTTTGAAAGTCTCAGGCAGCATTTAAAAAGGGTTCTGACAGGATGGGCGCAAAGTCAACACGGGTTAATCAGACACTTGCCCGCCTGAATTGTCTGGGGAGTTACAGTGGAAGTCTAACAAAAATATTTGAAAGTCTCAGACAGCTTTTAGGAGGGCTCTGACAGGATGGGCGCAAAGTCAACACAGGTTAACTAGACACTTGCTCGCCTGAATTGTGGTCAAGTTCCTGGAATTCTCCAATAACTCTTTCACCATTTCCCAACATTTTTGAAGACAGGATGGGCGCAGTCTAAAACACCTTTTAAAAGGTCTCTGACAGGATGGGCGAATAGTCAACACGGGTTAACCAGACACCTACCTGCCTGAATTGCGGTCAAGTTTAGGACACTGTGTCCATATCAAAATGTGGAAACGCTTCACGAATTTGCGTGTCATCCTTGCGCAGGGGCCATGCTAATCTTCTCTGTATCGTATCCAATTTGTCATATGTGCTGCCTGAGCAAGCACAGCAGCTCTGAGGTGACGGGCGCTTTTTAAACCTCCCTCGGGTGAAACGGCCCTTTGGTCATGGTGCAGACAAACGAGGCGGCATCTCATTCTAATCTGGGCGGTGCCCACTGTGCATGCCTGGCCGGATCCTCTTCGCAGCTTCCAGTCTATGCGTTCCTTTTTGTACGCAAAGACTGGATAGGGTTGATGCAATCCTCAGGGTTTAGAAACTTCTTCAAGAAAGGCTTTTTCTGTAGAGCAGCTGCAATCCCTACTTTCTCTGCCAGCATGTCGGCTAACAGTACGAATCGGGAAGGGGCCGGAGATGACTCTGTACCCACTAATACGCGCAGTGCCGACATTCTCAATCTCTCAGACGACTTGCTGATGACAGCAAGTCACCAAAGTCAACATTCTATGCTTGTCAGAACAAATCTTTCAACATTTCTAAAGAACTCAACAACGTCTTTGAAAGTGCCACAGAATTCTGGGGAGTTGCAGGGGAAGTGTATAAAATATCTTTGAAAGTCTAAGACACCTTTTAAAAGGTATCTGACAGGATGGGCGCATAGTCAACACAGGTTAACCAGACACTTATCTGCCTGAATTGCGGTCAAGTTTGGGACACTGTGTCCATATCAAAATGTGGAAACGCTTCACGAATTTGCGTGTCATCCTTGCGCAGGGGCCATGCTGATCTTCTCTGTATCGTATCCAATTTGTCATATGTGCTGCCTGAGCAAGCACAGCAGCTCTAAGGTGAACGGCGCTTTTTACACTTCCTTCGGGTGAAACGGCCCTTTGGTCATGGTGCAAACAAAAGAGGCAGCATCTCATTCTAATCTGGGCGGTCCACGTGGTTCCACATTCCACCAAGGCTTGTGACAGCAAGTCATCAAAGTCAACAATTAATGCTTGTCGGAAGAAATCTTTTATCTTTGAAAGACGATCCCAATCTCTCGAAGGACTTCCTGGAATTCTCCAATAACTCTTTCACCATTTCCCAACATTTT
>NC_090197.1:29864900-29869900 GCF_033026475.1 Channa argus
ATCAAAGTCAACAATTAATGCTTGTCGGAAGAAATCTTTTATCTTTGAAAGACGTTCCCAATCTCTCGGAGGACTTCCTGGAATTCTCCAATAACTCTTTCACCATTTTCCAACATTTTTGAAGACAGGATGGGCGCATAGTCAACACGGGTTAACCAGAGTCACAAATCACCAAAGTCAACAATCTATGCTTGTCAGAAGAAATCTTTCAACATTTCTAAAGACCTCAACAATATCTTTGAAAGTGCCACACCAGTCTGGGGAGTTGCAGGTGAAGTCTATAAAACATCTTTGAAAGTCTAAGACACCTTTTAAAAGGTCTCTGACAGGATGGGCGCATCGTCAACACGGGTTAACCAGACACTTGCCCGCCTGAATTGTCTGGGGAGTTACAGTGGAAGTCTAACAAAAATATTTGAAAGTCTCAGACAGCTTTTAAGAGGGATCTGACAGGATGGGCGCAAAGTCAACACAGGTTAACTAGACACTTGCTCACCTGAATTGCGGTCAAGTTCCTGGAATTCTCCAATAACTCTTTCACCATTTCCCAACATTTTTGAAGACAGGATGGGCGCATAGTCAACACGGGTTAACCAGACACCTACCTGCCTGAATTGCGGTCAAGTTCAGGACACTGTGGCCATACCAAAATGTGGAAACGCTTCACGAATTTGCGTGTCATCCTTGCGCAGGGGCCATGCTAATCTTCTCTGTATCGTATCCAATTTGTCATATGTGCTGCCTGAGCAAGCACAGCATCTCTTAGGTGACGAGCGCTTTTTAAACCTCCCTCGGGTGAAACGGCTCTTTGGTCATGGTGCAGACAAACGAGGCGGCATCTCATTCTAATCTGGGCGGTGCCCACTGTGCATGCCTGGCCGGATCCTCTTCGCAGCTTCCAGTCTATGCGTTGCTTGTTGTACGCAAAGACTGGATAGGGTTGATGCAATCCTCAGGGTTTAGAAACTTTTTCAAGAAAGGCTTTTTCTGTAGAGCAGCTGCAATCCCTACTTTCTCTGCCAGCATGTCGGCTAACAGTAAGAATCGGGAAGGGGCCGGAGATGACTCTGTACCCACTAATACGCGCAGTGCCGACATTCTCAATCTCTCAGACGACTTGCTGATGACAGCAAGTCACCAAAGTCAACATTCTATGCTTGTCAGAACAAATCTTTCAACATTTCTAAAGAACTCAACAACGTCTTTGAAAGTGCCACAGAATTCTGGGGAGTTGCAGGGGAAGTGTATAAAATATCTTTGAAAGTCTAAGACACCTTTTAAAAGGTATCTGACAGGATGGGCGCATAGTCAACACAGGTTAACCAGACACTTATCTGCCTGAATTGCGGTCAAGTTTGGGACACTGTGTCCATATCAAAATGTGGAAACGCTTCACGAATTTGCGTGTCATCCTTGCGCAGGGGCCATGCTAATCTTCTCTGTATCGTATCCAATTTGTCATATGTGCTGCCTGAGCAAGCACAGCAGCTCTAAGGTGAACGGCGCGTTTTACACTTCCTTCGGGTGAAACGGCCCTTTGGTCATGGTGCAAACAAAAGAGGCAGCATCTCATTCTAATCTGGGCGGTCCACGTGGTTCCACATTCCACCAAGGCTTGTGACAGCAAGTCATCAAAGTCAACAATTAATGCTTGTCGGAAGAAATCTTTTATCTTTGAAAGACGATCCCAATCTCTCGGAGGACTTCCTGGAATTCTCCAAAAACTCTTTCACCATTTCCCAACATTTTTGAAGACAGGATGGGCGCATAGTCAACACGGGTTAACCAGACACCTACCTGCCTGAATTGCAGTCAAGTTTAGGACACTGTGTCCATATCAAAATGTGGAAACGCTTCACGAATTTGCGTGTCATCCTTGCGCAGGGGCCATGCTAATCTTCTCTGTATCGTATCCAATTTGTCATATGTGCTGCCTGAGCAAGCACAGCGGCTCTGAGGTGACGGGCGCTTTTTAAACCTCCCTCGGGTGAAACGGCCCTTTGGTCATGGTGCAAACAAAAGAGGCAGCATCTCATTCTAATCTGGGCGGTCCACGTGGTTCCACATTCCACCAAGGCTTGTGACAGCAAGTCATCAAAGTCAACAATTAATGCTTGTCGGAAGAAATCTTTTATCTTTGAAAGACGATCCCAATCTCTCGGAGGACTTCCTGGAATTCTCCAATAACTCTTTCACCATTTCCCAACATTTTTGAAGACAGGATGGGCGAATAGTCAACACGGGTTAACCAGACACCTACCTGCATGAATTGCGGTCAAGTTTAGGACACTGTGGCCATACCAAAATGTGGAAACGCTTCACGAATTTGCGTGTCATCCTTGCGTAGGGGCCATGCTAATCTTCTCTGTATCGTATCCAATTTGTCATATGTGCTGCCTGAGCAAGTACAGCAGCTCTAAGGTGACTGGCGCATTTTACACCTCTTTCGGGTGAAACGGCCCTTTGGTCATGGTGCAAACAAAAGAGGCGGCATCTCATTCTAATCTGGGCGGTCCACATGGTTCCACATTCCACCAAGGCTGGTGACAGCAAGTCATCAAAGTCAACAATTAATGCTTGTCGGAAGAAATCTTTTATCTTTGAAAGACGTTCCCAATCTCTCGGAGGACTTCCTGGAATTCTCCAATAACTCTTTCACCATTTTCCAACATTTTTGAAGACAGGATGGGCGCATAGTCAACACGGGTTAACCAGAGTCACAAATCACCAAAGTCAACAATCTATGCTTGTCAGAAGAAATCTTTCAACATTTCTAAAGACCTCAACAATATCTTTGAAAGTGCCACACCAGTCTGGGGAGTTGCAGGTGAAGTCTATAAAACATCTTTGAAAGTCTAAGACACCTTTTAAAAGGTCTCTGACAGGATGGGCGCATCGTCAACACGGGTTAACCAGACACCTACCTGGCTGAATTGCGGTCAAGTTCAGGACACTGTGGCCATACCAAAATGTGGAAACGCTTCACGAATTTGCGTGTCATCCTTGCGCAGGGGCCATGCTAATCTTCTCTGTATCGTATCCAATTTGTCATATGTGCTGCCTGAGCAAGCACAGCAGCTCTAAGGTGACTGGCGCTTTTTAAACCTCCCTCGGGTGAAAAGGCCATTTGGTCATGGTGCAGACAAAGGAGGTGGCATCTCATTCTAATCTGGGTGGTGCCCACTGTGCATGTCTGGCCAGAGCCTCGTCGCAGGTTCCAGACTATGTGCTCCCTTTTGTCTAGGGAGTTGCAGTGGAAGTCTAACAAAAATCTTTGAAAGTCTCAGGCAGCATTTAAAAGGGTTCTGACAGGATGGGCGCAAAGTCAACACGGGTTAACCAGACACTTGCCCGCCTGAATTGTCTGGGGAGTTACAGTGGAAGTCTAACAAAAATATTTGAAAGTCTCAGACAGCTTTTAAGAGGGCTCTGACAGGATGGGCGCAAAGTCAACACAGGTTAACTAGACACTTGCTCACCTGAATTGCGGTCAAGTTCCTGGAATTCTCCAATAACTCTTTCAACATTTCCCAACATTTTTGAAGACAGGATGGGCGCATAGTCAACACAGGTTAACCAGACACTTATCTGCCTGAATTGCGGTCAAGTTCGGGACACTGTGTCCATATCAAAATGTGGAAACGCTTCACGAATTTGCGTGTCATCCTTGCGCAGGGGCCATGCTAATCTTCTCTGTATCGTATCCAATTTGTCATATGTGCTGCCTGAGCAAGCACAGCGGCTCTGAGGTGACGGCGCTTTTTAAACCTCCCTCGGGTGAAACGGCCCTTTGGTCATGGTGCAAACAAAAGAGGCAGCATCTCATTCTAATCTGGGCGGTCCACGTGGTTCCACATTCCACCAAGGCTTGTGACAGCAAGTCATCAAAGTCAACAATTAATGCTTGTCGGAAGAAATCTTTTATCTTTGAAAGACGATCCCAATCTCTCGAAGGACTTCCTGGAATTCTCCAATAACTCTTTCACCATTTCCCAACATTTTTTAAGACAGGATGGGCGCATAGTCAACACGGGTTAACCAGACACCTACCTGCCTGAATTGCGGTCAAGTTCAGGACACTGTGGCCATACCAAAATGTGGAAACGCTTCACGAATTTGCGTGTCATCCTTGCGCAGGGGCCATGCTAATCTTCTCTGTATCGTATCCAATTTGTCATATGTGCTGCCTGAGCAAGCACAGCATCTCTGAGGTGACGAGCGCTTTTTAAACCTCCCTCGGGTGAAACGGCTCTTTGGTCATGGTGCAGACAAACGAGGCGGCATCTCATTCTAATCTGGGCGGTGCCCACTGTGCATGCCTGGCCGGATCCTCTTCGCAGCTTCCAGTCTATGCGTTGCTTGTTGTACGCAAAGACTGGATAGGGTTGATGCAATCCTCAGGGTTTAGAAACTTTTTCAAGAAAGGCTTTTTCTGTAGAGCAGCTGCAATCCCTACTTTCTCTGCCAGCATGTCGGCTAACAGTAAGAATCGGGAAGGGGCCGGAGATGACTCTGTACCCACTAATACGCGCAGTGCCGACATTCTCAATCTCTCAGACGACTTGCTGATGACAGCAAGTCACCAAAGTCAACATTCTATGCTTGTCAGAACAAATCTTTCAACATTTCTAAAGAACTCAACAACGTCTTTGAAAGTGCCACAGAATTCTGGGGAGTTGCAGGGGAAGTGTATAAAATATCTTTGAAAGTCTAAGACACCTTTTAAAAGGTATCTGACAGGATGGGCGCATAGTCAACACAGGTTAACCAGACACTTATCTGCCTGAATTGCGGTCAAGTTTGGGACACTGTGTCCATATCAAAATGTGGAAACGCTTCACGAATTTGCGTGTCATCCTTGCGCAGGGGCCATGCTAATCTTCTCTGTATCGTATCCAATTTGTCATATGTGCTGCCTGAGCAAGCACAGCAGCTCTGAGGTGACGGGCGCTTTTTAAACCTCCCTCGGGTGAAACGGCCCTTTGGTCATGGTGCAGACA
>NC_090197.1:29874900-29877400 GCF_033026475.1 Channa argus
CTGCCAGCATGTCGGCTAACAGTACGAATCGGGAAGGGGCCGGAGATGACTCTGTACCCACTAATACGCGCAGTGCCGACATTCTCAATCTCTCAGACGACTTGCTGATGACAGCAAGTCACCAAAGTCAACATTCTATGCTTGTCAGAACAAATCTTTCAACATTTCTAAAGAACTCAACAACGTCTTTGAAAGTGCCACAGAATTCTGGGGAGTTGCAGGGGAAGTGTATAAAATATCTTTGAAAGTCTAAGACACCTTTTAAAAGGTATCTGACAGGATGGGCGCATAGTCAACACAGGTTAACCAGACACTTATCTGCCTGAATTGCGGTCAAGTTTGGGACACTGTGTCCATATCAAAATGTGGAAACGCTTCACGAATTTGCGTGTCATCCTTGCGCAGGGGCCATGCTGATCTTCTCTGTATCGTATCCAATTTGTCATATGTGCTGCCTGAGCAAGCACAGCAGCTCTAAGGTGAACGGCGCTTTTTACACTTCCTTCGGGTGAAACGGCCCTTTGGTCATGGTGCAAACAAAAGAGGCAGCATCTCATTCTAATCTGGGCGGTCCACGTGGTTCCACATTCCACCAAGGCTTGTGACAGCAAGTCATCAAAGTCAACAATTAATGCTTGTCGGAAGAAATCTTTTATCTTTGAAAGACGTTCCCAATCTCTCGGAGGACTTCCTGGAATTCTCCAATAACTCTTTCACCATTTTCCAACATTTTTGAAGACAGGATGGGCGCATAGTCAACACGGGTTAACCAGAGTCACAAATCACCAAAGTCAACAATCTATGCTTGTCAGAAGAAATCTTTCAACATTTCTAAAGACCTCAACAATATCTTTGAAAGTGCCACACCAGTCTGGGGAGTTGCAGGGGAAGTCTATAAAACATCTTTGAAAGTCTAAGACACCTTTTAAAAGGTCTCTGACAGGATGGGCGCATCGTCAACACGGGTTAACCAGACACCTACCTGGCTGAATTGCGGTCAAGTTCAGGACACTGTGGCCATACCAAAATGTGGAAACGCTTCACGAATTTGCGTGTCATCCTTGCGCAGGGGCCATGCTAATCTTCTCTGTATCGTATCCAATTTGTCATATGTGCTGCCTGAGCAAGCACAGCATCTCTGAGGTGACGAGCGCTTTTTAAACCTCCCTCGGGTGAAACGGCCCTTTGGTCATGGTGCAGACAAAAGAGGTGGCATCTCATTCTAACCTGGGTGGTGCCCACTGTGCATGTCTGGCCAGAGCCTCGTCGCAGGTTCCAGACTATGTGCTCCCTTTTGTCTAGGGAGTTGCAGTGGAAGTCTAACAAAATCTTTGAAAGTCTCAGGCAGCATTTAAAAGGGTTCTGACAGGATGGGCGCAAAGTCAACACGGGTTAATCAGACACTTGCCCGCCTGAATTGTCTGGGGAGTTACAGTGGAAGTCTAACAAAAATATTTGAAAGTCTCAGACAGCTTTTAGGAGGGCTCTGACAGGATGGGCGCAAAGTCAACACAGGTTAACTAGACACTTGCTCGCCTGAATTGTGGTCAAGTTCCTGGAATTCTCCAATAACTCTTTCACCATTTCCCAACATTTTTGAAGACAGGATGGGCGCAGTCTAAAACACCTTTTAAAAGGTCTCTGACAGGATGGGCGAATAGTCAACACGGGTTAACCAGACACCTACCTGCCTGAATTGCGGTCAAGTTTAGGACACTGTGTCCATATCAAAATGTGGAAACGCTTCACGAATTTGCGTGTCATCCTTGCGCAGGGGCCATGCTAATCTTCTCTGTATCGTATCCAATTTGTCATATGTGCTGCCTGAGCAAGCACAGCAGCTCTGAGGTGACGGGCGCTTTTTAAACCTCCCTCGGGTGAAACGGCCCTTTGGTCATGGTGCAGACAAACGAGGCGGCATCTCATTCTAATCTGGGCGGTGCCCACTGTGCATGCCTGGCCGGATCCTCTTCGCAGCTTCCAGTCTATGCGTTCCTTTTTGTACGCAAAGACTGGATAGGGTTGATGCAATCCTCAGGGTTTAGAAACTTCTTCAAGAAAGGCTTTTTCTGTAGAGCAGCTGCAATCCCTACTTTCTCTGCCAGCATGTCGGCTAACAGTACGAATCGGGAAGGGGCCGGAGATGACTCTGTACCCACTAATACGCGCAGTGCCGACATTCTCAATCTCTCAGACGACTTGCTGATGACAGCAAGTCACCAAAGTCAACATTCTATGCTTGTCAGAACAAATCTTTCAACATTTCTAAAGAACTCAACAACGTCTTTGAAAGTGCCACAGAATTCTGGGGAGTTGCAGGGGAAGTGTATAAAATATCTTTGAAAGTCTAAGACACCTTTTAAAAGGTATCTGACAGGATGGGCGCATAGTCAACACAGGTTAACCAGACACTTATCTGCCTGAATTGCGGTCAAGTTTGGGACACTGTGTCCATATCAAAATGTGGAAACGCTTCACGAATTTGCGTGTCATCCTTGCG
>NC_090197.1:29902400-29917400 GCF_033026475.1 Channa argus
TTGTCGGAAGAAATCTTTTATCTTTGAAAGACGTTCCCAATCTCTCGGAGGACTTCCTGGAATTCTCCAATAACTCTTTCACCATTTTCCAACATTTTTGAAGACAGGATGGGCGCATAGTCAACACGGGTTAACCAGAGTCACAAATCACCAAAGTCAACAATCTATGCTTGTCAGAAGAAATCTTTCAACATTTGTAAAGACCTCAACAATATCTTTGAAAGTGCCACACCAGTCTGGGGAGTTGCAGGTGAAGTCTATAAAACATCTTTGAAAGTCTAAGACACCTTTTAAAAGGTCTCTGACAGGATGGGCGCATCGTCAACACGGGTTAACCAGACACCTACCTGGCTGAATTGCGGTCAAGTTCAGGACACTGTGGCCATACCAAAATGTGGAAACGCTTCACGAATTTGCGTGTCATCCTTGCGCAGGGGCCATGCTAATCTTCTCTGTATCGTATCCAATTTGTCATATGTGCTGCCTGAGCAAGCACAGCAGCTCTAAGGTGACTGGTGCTTTTTAAACCTCCCTCGGGTGAAACGGCCCTTTGGTCATGGTGCAGACAAACGAGGCGGCATCTCATTCTAATCTGGGCGGTGCCCACTGTGCATGCCTGGCCGGATCCTCTTCGCAGCTTCCAGTCTATGCGTTCCTTTTTGTACGCAAAGACTGGATAGGGTTGATGCAATCCTCAGGGTTTAGAAACTTCTTCAAGAAAGTCTTTTTCTGTAGAGCAGCTGCAATCCCTACTTTCTCTGCCAGCATGTCGGCTAATAGTACGAATCGGGAAGGGGCTGGAGATGACTCTGTACCCACTAATACGCGCAGTGCAGACATTCTCAACCTCTCAGACGTTTCAAACATTCTATGCTTGTCAGAACAAATCGTTCAACATTTCTAAAGAACTCAAAAACGTCTTTGAAAGTGCCACAGAATTCTGGGGAGTTGCAGGGGAAGTGTATAAAAAATATTTGAAAGTCTCAGACAGCTTTTAAGAGGGCTCTGACAGGATGGGCGCAAAGTCAACACAGGTTAACTAGACACTTGCTCACCTGAATTGCGGTCAAGTTCCTGGAATTCTCCAATAACTCTTTCAACATTTCCCAACATTTTTGAAGACAGGATGGGCGCATAGTCAACACAGGTTAACCAGACACTTATCTGCCTGAATTGCGGTCAAGTTCGGGACACTGTGTCCATATCAAAATGTGGAAACGCTTCACGAATTTGCGTGTCATCCTTGCGCAGGGGCCATGCTAATCTTCTCTGTATCGTATCCAATTTGTCATATGTGCTGCCTGAGCAAGCACAGCGGCTCTGAGGTGACGGCGCTTTTTAAACCTCCCTCGGGTGAAACGGCCCTTTGGTCATGGTGCAAACAAAAGAGGCAGCATCTCATTCTAATCTGGGCGGTCCACGTGGTTCCACATTCCACCAAGGCTTGTGACAGCAAGTCATCAAAGTCAACAATTAATGCTTGTCGGAAGAAATCTTTTATCTTTGAAAGACGATCCCAATCTCTCGGAGGACTTCCTGGAATTCTCCAATAACTCTTTCACCATTTCCCAACATTTTTGAAGACAGGATGGGCGAATAGTCAACACGGGTTAACCAGACACCTACCTGCATGAATTGCGGTCAAGTTTAGGACACTGTGGCCATACCAAAATGTGGAAACGCTTCACGAATTTGCGTGTCATCCTTGCGTAGGGGCCATGCTAATCTTCTCTGTATCGTATCCAATTTGTCATATGTGCTGCCTGAGCAAGTACAGCAGCTCAAAGGTGACTGGCGCGTTTTACACCTCCTTCGGGTGAAACGGCCCTTTGGTCATGGTGCAAACAAAAGAGGCGGCATGTCATTCTAATCTGGGCGGTCCACATGGTTCCACATTCCACCAAGGCTGGTGACAGCAAGTCATCAAAGTCAACAATTAATGCTTGTCGGAAGAAATCTTTTATCTTTGAAAGACGTTCCCAATCTCTCGGAGGACTTCCTGGAATTCTCCAATAACTCTTTCACCATTTTCCAACATTTTTGAAGACAGGATGGGCGCATAGTCAACACGGGTTAACCAGAGTCACAAATCACCAAAGTCAACAATCTATGCTTGTCAGAAGAAATCTTTCAACATTTGTAAAGACCTCAACAATATCTTTGAAAGTGCCACACCAGTCTGGGGAGTTGCAGGTGAAGTCTATAAAACATCTTTGAAAGTCTAAGACACCTTTTAAAAGGTCTCTGACAGGATGGGCGCATCGTCAACACGGGTTAACCAGACACCTACCTGGCTGAATTGCGGTCAAGTTCAGGACACTGTGGCCATACCAAAATGTGGAAACGCTTCACGAATTTGCGTGTCATCCTTGCGCAGGGGCCATGCTAATCTTCTCTGTATCGTATCCAATTTGTCATATGTGCTGCCTGAGCAAGCACAGCAGCTCTAAGGTGACTGGCGCTTTTTAAACCTCCCTCGGGTGAAACGGCCCTTTGGTCATGGTGCAGACAAACGAGGCGGCATCTCATTCTAATCTGGGCGGTGCCCACTGTGCATGCCTGGCCGGATCCTCTTCGCAGCTTCCAGTCTATGCGTTCCTTTTTGTACGCAAAGACTGGATAGGGTTGATGCAATCCTCAGGGTTTAGAAACTTCTTCAAGAAAGTCTTTTTCTGTAGAGCAGCTGCAATCCCTACTTTCTCTGCCAGCATGTCGGCTAATAGTACGAATCGGGAAGGGGCCGGAGATGACTCTGTACCCACTAATACGCGCAGTGCCGACATTCTCAACCTCTCAGACGTTTCAAACATTCTATGCTTGTCAGAACAAATCGTTCAACATTTCTAAAGAACTCAAAAACGTCTTTGAAAGTGCCACAGAATTCTGGGGAGTTGCAGGGGAAGTGTATAAAAAATATTTGAAAGTCTCAGACAGCTTTTAAGAGGGCTCTGACAGGATGGGCGCAAAGTCAACACAGGTTAACTAGACACTTGCTCACCTGAATTGCGGTCAAGTTCCTGGAATTCTCCAATAACTCTTTCAACATTTCCCAACATTTTTGAAGACAGGATGGGCGCATAGTCAACACAGGTTAACCAGACACTTATCTGCCTGAATTGCGGTCAAGTTCGGGACACTGTGTCCATATCAAAATGTGGAAACGCTTCACGAATTTGCGTGTCATCCTTGCGCAGGGGCCATGCTAATCTTCTCTGTATCGTATCCAATTTGTCATATGTGCTGCCTGAGCAAGCACAGCAGCTCTAAGGTGAACGGCGCCTTTTACACTTCCTTCGGGTGAAACGGCCCTTTGGTCATGGTGCAAACAAAAGAGGCAGCATCTCATTCTAATCTGGGCGGTCCACGTGGTTCCACATTCCACCAAGGCTTGTGACAGCAAGTCATCAAAGTCAACAATTAATGCTTGTCGGAAGAAATCTTTTATCTTTGAAAAACGATCCCAATCTCTCGGAGGACTTCCTGGAATTCTCCAATAACTCTTTCACCATTTCCCAACATTTTTGAAGACAGGATGGGCGAATAGTCAACACGGGTTAACCAGACACCTACCTGCCTGAATTGCAGTCAAGTTTAGGACACTGTGGCCATATCAAAATGTGGAAACGCTTCTCGAATTTGCGTTTCATCCTTGCGCAGGGGCCATGCAAATCTTCTCTGTATCGTATCCAATTTGTCATATGTGCTGCCTGAGCAAGCACAGCGGCTCTGAGGTGACGGCGCTTTTTAAACCTCCCTCGGGTGAAACGGCCCTTTGGTCATGGTGCAAACAAAAGAGGCAGCATCTCATTCTAATCTGGGCGGTCCACGTGGTTCCACATTCCACCAAGGCTTGTGACAGCAAGTCATCAAAGTCAACAATTAATGCTTGTCGGAAGAAATCTTTTATCTTTGAAAGACGATCCCAATCTCTCGGAGGACTTCCTGGAATTCTCCAATAACTCTTTCACCATTTCCCAACATTTTTGAAGACAGGATGGGCGAATAGTCAACACAGGTTAACCAGACACTTATCTGCCTGAATTGCGGTCAAGTTCGGGACACTGTGTCCATATCAAAATGTGGAAACGCTTCACGAATTTGCGTGTCATCCTTGCGCAGGGGCCATGCTAATCTTCTCTGTATCGTATCCAATTTGTCATATGTGCTGCCTGAGCAAGCACAGCGGCTCTGAGGTGACGGCGCTTTTTAAACCTCCCTCGGGTGAAACGGCCCTTTGGTCATGGTGCAAACAAAAGAGGCAGCATCTCATTCTAATCTGGGCGGTCCACGTGGTTCCACATTCCACCAAGGCTTGTGACAGCAAGTCATCAAAGTCAACAATTAATGCTTGTCGGAAGAAATCTTTTATCTTTGAAAGACGATCCCAATCTCTCGGAGGACTTCCTGGAATTCTCCAATAACTCTTTCACCATTTCCCAACATTTTTGAAGACAGGATGGGCGAATAGTCAACACGGGTTAACCAGACACCTACCTGCATGAATTGCGGTCAAGTTTAGGACACTGTGGCCATACCAAAATGTGGAAACGCTTCACGAATTTGCGTGTCATCCTTGCGTAGGGGCCATGCTAATCTTCTCTGTATCGTATCCAATTTGTCATATGTGCTGCCTGAGCAAGTACAGCAGCTCAAAGGTGACTGGCGCGTTTTACACCTCCTTCGGGTGAAACGGCCCTTTGGTCATGGTGCAAACAAAAGAGGCGGCATGTCATTCTAATCTGGGCGGTCCACATGGTTCCACATTCCACCAAGGCTGGTGACAGCAAGTCATCAAAGTCAACAATTAATGCTTGTCGGAAGAAATCTTTTATCTTTGAAAGACGTTCCCAATCTCTCGGAGGACTTCCTGGAATTCTCCAATAACTCTTTCACCATTTTCCAACATTTTTGAAGACAGGATGGGCGCATAGTCAACACGGGTTAACCAGAGTCACAAATCACCAAAGTCAACAATCTATGCTTGTCAGAAGAAATCTTTCAACATTTGTAAAGACCTCAACAATATCTTTGAAAGTGCCACACCAGTCTGGGGAGTTGCAGGTGAAGTCTATAAAACATCTTTGAAAGTCTAAGACACCTTTTAAAAGGTCTCTGACAGGATGGGCGCATCGTCAACACGGGTTAACCAGACACCTACCTGGCTGAATTGCGGTCAAGTTCAGGACACTGTGGCCATACCAAAATGTGGAAACGCTTCACGAATTTGCGTGTCATCCTTGCGCAGGGGCCATGCTAATCTTCTCTGTATCGTATCCAATTTGTCATATGTGCTGCCTGAGCAAGCACAGCAGCTCTAAGGTGACTGGCGCTTTTTAAACCTCCCTCGGGTGAAACGGCCCTTTGGTCATGGTGCAGACAAACGGGGCGGCATCTCATTCTAATCTGGGCGGTGCCCACTGTGCATGCCTGGCCGGATCCTCTTCGCAGCTTCCAGTCTATGCGTTCCTTTTTGTACGCAAAGACTGGATAGGGTTGATGCAATCCTCAGGGTTTAGAAACTTCTTCAAGAAAGTCTTTTTCTGTAGAGCAGCTGCAATCCCTACTTTCTCTGCCAGCATGTCGGCTAATAGTACGAATCGGGAAGGGGCCGGAGATGACTCTGTACCCACTAATACGCGCAGTGCCGACATTCTCAACCTCTCAGACGTTTCAAACATTCTATGCTTGTCAGAACAAATCGTTCAACATTTCTAAAGAACTCAAAAACGTCTTTGAAAGTGCCACAGAATTCTGGGGAGTTGCAGGGGAAGTGTATAAAAAATATTTGAAAGTCTCAGACAGCTTTTAAGAGGGCTCTGACAGGATGGGCGCAAAGTCAACACAGGTTAACTAGACACTTGCTCACCTGAATTGCGGTCAAGTTCCTGGAATTCTCCAATAACTCTTTCAACATTTCCCAACATTTTTGAAGACAGGATGGGCGCATAGTCAACACAGGTTAACCAGACACTTATCTGCCTGAATAACGGTCAAGTTCGGGACACTGTGTCCATATCAAAATGTGGAAACGCTTCACGAATTTGCGTGTCATCCTTGCGCAGGGGCCATGCTAATCTTCTCTGTATCGTATCCAATTTGTCATATGTGCTGCCTGAGCAAGCACAGCAGCTCTAAGGTGAACGGCGCCTTTTACACTTCCTTCGGGTGAAATGGCCCTTTGGTCATGGTGCAAACAAAAGAGGCAGCATCTCATTCTAATCTGGGCGGTCCACGTGGTTCCACATTCCACCAAGGCTTGTGACAGCAAGTCATCAAAGTCAACAATTAATGCTTGTCGGAAGAAATCTTTTATCTTTGAAAAACGATCCCAATCTCTCGGAGGACTTCCTGGAATTCTCCAATAACTCTTTCACCATTTCCCAACATTTTTGAAGACAGGATGGGCGAATAGTCAACACGGGTTAACCAGACACCTACCTGCCTGAATTGCAGTCAAGTTTAGGACACTGTGGCCATATCAAAATGTGGAAACGCTTCTCGAATTTGCGTTTCATCCTTGCGCAGGGGCCATGCTAATCTTCTCTGTATCGTATCCAATTTGTCATATGTGCTGCCTGAGCAAGCACAGCAGGTCTGAGGTGACGAGCGCTTTTTAAACCTCCCTCGGGTGAAACGGCCCTTTGGTCATGGTGGAGACAAACGAGGCGGCATCTCATTCTAATCTGGGCGGTGCCCACTGTGCATGCCTGGCCGGATCCTCTTCGCAGCTTCCAGTCTATGCGTTCCTTTTTGTACGCAAAGACTGGATAGGGTTGATGCAATCCTCAGGGTTTAGAAACTTCTTCAAGAAAGTCTTTTTCTGTAGAGCAGCTGCAATCCCTACTTTCTCTGCCAGCATGTCGGCTAATAGTACGAATCGGGAAGGGGCCAGAGATGACTCTGTACCCACTAATACGCGCAGTGCCGACATTCTCAACCTCTCAGACGTTTCAAACATTCTATGCTTGTCAGAACAAATCTTTCAACATTTCTAAAGAACTCAAAAAAGTCTTTGAAAGTGCCACAGAATTCTGGGGAGTTGCAGGGGAAGTGTATAAAATATCTTTGAAAGTCTAAGACACCTTTTAAAAGGTCTCTGACAGGATGGGCGCATAGTCAACACAGGTTAACCAGACACTTACCTGCCTGAATTGCGGTCAAGTTCGGGACACTGTGTCCATATCAAAATGTGGAAACGCTTCACGAATTTGCGTGTCATCCTTGCGCAGGGGCCATGCTAATCTTCTCTGTATCGTATCCAATTTGTCATATGTGCTGCCTGAGCAAGCACAGCAGCTCTGAGGTGACGGGCGCTTTTTAAACCTCCCTCGGGTGAAACGGCCCTTTGGTCATGGTGCAGACAAACGAGGCGGCATCTCATTCTAATCTGGGCGGTGCCCACTGTGCATGCCTGGCCGGATCCTCTTCGCAGCTTCCAGTCTATGCGTTCCTTTTTGTACGCAAAGACTGGATAGGGTTGATGCAATCCTCAGGGTTTAGAAACTTCTTCAAGAAAGTCTTTTTCTGTAGAGCAGCTGCAATCCCTACTTTCTCTGCCAGCATGTCGGCTAATAGTACGAATCGGGAAGGGGCCGGAGATGACTCTGTACCCACTAATACGCGCAGTGCCGACATTCTCAACCTCTCAGACGTTTCAAACATTCTATGCTTGTCAGAACAAATCGTTCAACATTTCTAAAGAACTCAAAAACGTCTTTGAAAGTGCCACAGAATTCTGGGGAGTTGCAGGGGAAGTGTATAAAAAATATTTGAAAGTCTCAGACAGCTTTTAAGAGGGCTCTGACAGGATGGGCGCAAAGTCAACACAGGTTAACTAGACACTTGCTCACCTGAATTGCGGTCAAGTTCCTGGAATTCTCCAATAACTCTTTCAACATTTCCCAACATTTTTGAAGACAGGATGGGCGCATAGTCAACACAGGTTAACCAGACACTTATCTGCCTGAATTGCGGTCAAGTTCGGGACACTGTGTCCATATCAAAATGTGGAAACGCTTCACGAATTTGCGTGTCATCCTTGCGCAGGGGCCATGCTAATCTTCTCTGTATCGTATCCAATTTGTCATATGTGCTGCCTGAGCAAGCACAGCAGCTCTAAGGTGAACGGCGCCTTTTACACTTCCTTCGGGTGAAACGGCCCTTTGGTCATGGTGCAAACAAAAGAGGCAGCATCTCATTCTAATCTGGGCGGTCCACGTGGTTCCACATTCCACCAAGGCTTGTGACAGCAAGTCATCAAAGTCAACAATTAATGCTTGTCGGAAGAAATCTTTTATCTTTGAAAAACGATCCCAATCTCTCGGAGGACTTCCTGGAATTCTCCAATAACTCTTTCACCATTTCCCAACATTTTTGAAGACAGGATGGGCGAATAGTCAACACGGGTTAACCAGACACCTACCTGCCTGAATTGCAGTCAAGTTTAGGACACTGTGGCCATATCAAAATGTGGAAACGCTTCTCGAATTTGCGTTTCATCCTTGCGCAGGGGCCATGCAAATCTTCTCTGTATCGTATCCAATTTGTCATATGTGCTGCCTGAGCAAGCACAGCAGGTCTGAGGTGACGAGCGCTTTTTAAACCTCCCTCGGGTGAAACGGCCCTTTGGTCATGGTGCAGACAAACGAGGCGGCATCTCATTCTAATCTGGGCGGTGCCCACTGTGCATGCCTGGCCGGATCCTCCTCGCAGCTTCCAGTCTATGCGTTCCTTTTTGTACGCAAAGACTGGATAGGGTTGATGCAATCCTCAGGGTTTAGAAACTTCTTCAAGAAAGTCTTTTTCTGTAGAGCAGCTGCAATCCCTACTTTCTCTGCCAGCATGTCGGCTAATAGTACGAATCGGGAAGGGGCCAGAGATGACTCTGTACCCACTAATACGCGCAGTGCCGACATTCTCAACCTCTCAGACGTTTCAAACATTCTATGCTTGTCAGAACAAATCTTTCAACATTTCTAAAGAACTCAAAAAAGTCTTTGAAAGTGCCACAGAATTCTGGGGAGTTGCAGGGGAAGTGTATAAAATATCTTTGAAAGTCTAAGACACCTTTTAAAAGGTCTCTGACAGGATGGGCGCATAGTCAACACAGGTTAACCAGACACTTACCTGCCTGAATTGCGGTCAAGTTCGGGACACTGTGTCCATATCAAAATGTGGAAACGCTTCACGAATTTGCGTGTCATCCTTGCGCAGGGGCCATGCTAATCTTCTCTGTATCGTATCCAATTTGTCATATGTGCTGCCTGAGCAAGCACAGCAGCTCTGAGGTGACGGGCGCTTTTTAAACCTCCCTCGGGTGAAACGGCCCTTTGGTCATGGTGCAGACAAACGAGGCGGCATCTCATTCTAATCTGGGCGGTGCCCACTGTGCATGCCTGGCCGGATCCTCTTCGCAGCTTCCAGTCTATGCGTTCCTTTTTGTACGCAAAGACTGGATAGGGTTGATGCAATCCTCAGGGTTTAGAAACTTCTTCAAGAAAGTCTTTTTCTGTAGAGCAGCTGCAATCCCTACTTTCTCTGCCAGCATGTCGGCTAATAGTACGAATCGGGAAGGGGCCGGAGATGACTCTGTACCCACTAATACGCGCAGTGCCGACATTCTCAACCTCTCAGACGTTTCAAACATTCTATGCTTGTCAGAACAAATCGTTCAACATTTCTAAAGAACTCAAAAACGTCTTTGAAAGTGCCACAGAATTCTGGGGAGTTGCAAGGGAAGTGTATAAAATATCTTTGAAAGTCTAAGACACCTTTTAAAAGGTCTCTGACAGGATGGGCGCATAGTCAACACAGGTTAACCAGACACTTACCTGCCTGAATTGCGGTCAAGTTCGGGACACTGTGTCCATATCAAAATGTGGAAAAGCTTCACGAATTTGCGTGTCATCCTTGCGCAGGGGCCATGCTAATCTTCTCTGTATCGTATCCAATTTGTCATATGTGCTGCCTGAGCAAGCACAGCAGCTCTAAGGTGACTGGCGCATTTTACACCTCCTTCGGGTGAAACGGCCCTTTGGTCATGGTGCAAACAAAAGAGGCGGCATCTCATTCTAATCTGGGCGGTCCACATGGTTCCACATTCCACCAAGGCTGGTGACAGCAAGTCATCAAAGTCAACAATTAATGCTTGTCGGAAGAAATCTTTTATCTTTGAAAGACGTTCCCAATCTCTCGGAGGACTTCCTGGAATTCTCCAATAACTCTTTCACCATTTTCCAACATTTTTGAAGACAGGATGGGCGAATAGTCAACACGGGTTAACCAGACACCTACCTGCATGAATTCCGGTCAAGTTTAGGACACTGTGGCCATACCAAAATGTGGAAACGCTTCACGAATTTGCGTGTCATCCTTGCGCAGGAGCCATGCTAATCTTCTCTGTATCGTATCCAATTTGTCATATGTGCTGCCTGAGCAAGTACAGCAGCTCAAAGGTGACTGGCGCGTTTTACACCTCCTTCGGGTGAAACGGCCCTTTGGTCATGCTGCAAACAAAAGAGGCGGCATGTCATTCTAATCTGGGCGGTCCACATGGTTCCACATTCCACCAAGGCTGGTGACAGCAAGTCATCAAAGTCAACAATTAATGCTTGTCGGAAGAAATCTTTTATCTTTGAAAGACGTTCCCAATCTCTCGGAGGACTTCCTGGAATTTTCCAATAACTCTTTCACCATTTTCCAACATTTTTGAAGACAGGATGGGCGCATAGTCAACACGGGTTAACCAGAGTCACAAATCACCAAAGTCAACAATCTATGCTTGTCAGAAGAAATCTTTCAACATTTCTAAAGACCTCAACAATATCTTTGAAAGTGCCACACCAGTCTGGGGAGTTGCAGGTGAAGTCTATAAAACATCTTTGAAAGTCTAAGACACCTTTTAAAAGGTCTCTGACAGGATGGGCGCATCGTCAACACGGGTTAACCAGACACCTACCTGGCTGAATTGCGGTCAAGTTCAGGACACTGTGGCCATACCAAAATGTGGAAACGCTTCACGAATTTGCGTGTCATCCTTGCGCAGGGGCCATGCTAATCTTCTCTGTATCGTATCCAATTTGTCATATGTGCTGCCTGAGCAAGCACAGCAGCTCTAAGGTGACTGGCGCTTTTTAAACCTCCCTCGGGTGAAACGGCCATTTGGTCATGGTGCAGACAAAAGAGGTGGCATCTCATTCTAATCTGGGTGGTGCCCACTGTGCATGTCTGGCCAGAGCCTCGTCGCAGGTTCCAGACTATGTGCTCCCTTTTGTCTAGGGAGTTGCAGTGGAAGTCTAACAAAAATCTTTGAAAGTCTCAGGCAGCATTTAAAAGGGTTCTGACAGGATGGGCGCAAAGTCAACATGGGTTAACCAGACACTTGCCCGCCTGAATTGTCTGGGGAGTTACAGTGGAAGTCTAACAAAAATATTTGAAAGTCTCAGACAGCTTTTAAGAGGGCTCTGACAGGATGGGCGCAAAGTCAACACAGGTTAACTAGACACTTGCTCACCTGAATTGCGGTCAAGTTCCTGGAATTCTCCAATAACTCTTTCACCATTTCCCAACATTTTTGAAGACAGGATGGGCGCATAGTCAACACGGGTTAACCAGACACCTACCTGCCTGAATTGCGGTCAAGTTCAGGACACTGTGGCCATACCAAAATGTGGAAACGCTTCACGAATTTGCGTGTCATCCTTGCGCAGGGGCCATGCTAATCTTCTCTGTATCGTATCCAATTTGTCATATGTGCTGTCTGAGCAAGCACAGAATCTCTGAGGTGACGAGCGCTTTTTAAACCTCCCTCGGGTGAAACGGCTCTTTGGTCATGGTGCAGACAAACGAGGCGGCATCTCATTCTAATTTGGGCGGTGCCCACTGTGCATGCCTGGCCGGATCCTCTTCGCAGCTTCCAGTCTATGCGTTGCTTGTTGTACGCAAAGACTGGATAGGGTTGATGCAATCCTCAGGGTTTAGAAACTTCTTCAAGAAAGGCTTTTTCTGTAGAGCAGCTGCAATCCCTACTTTCTCTGCCAGCATGTCGGCTAACAGTAAGAATCGGGAAGGGGCCGGAGATGACTCTGTACCCACTAATACGCGCAGTGCCGACATTCTCAATCTCTCAGACGACTTGCTGATGACAGCAAGTCACCAAAGTCAACATTCTATGCTTGTCAGAACAAATCTTTCAACATTTCTAAAGAACTCAACAACGTCTTTGAAAGTGCCACAGAATTCTGGGGAGTTGCAGGTGAAGTCTATAAAACATCTTTGAAAGTCTAAGACACCTTTTAAAAGGTCTCTGACAGGATGGGCGAATAGTCAACACGGGTTAACCAGACACCTACCTGCCTGAATTGCGGTCAAGTTTAGGACACTGTGGCCATACCAAAATGTGGAAACGCTTCACGAATTTGCGTGTCATCCTTCCGCAGGGGCCATGCTAATCCTCTCTGTATCGTATCCAATTTGTCATATGTGCTGCCTGAGCAAGCACAGCAGCTGTAATGTGAACGGCGCCTTTTACACTTCCTTCGGGTGAAACGGCCCTTTGGTCATGGTGCAAACAAAAGAGGCAGCATCTCATTCTAATCTGGGCGGTCCACGTGGTTCCACATTCCATCAAGGCTTGTGACAGCAAGTCATCAAAGTCAACAATTAATGCTTGTCGGAAGAAATCTTTTATCTTTGAAAGACGATCCCAATCTCTCGGAGGACTTCCTGGAATTCTCCAATAACTCTTTCACCATTTCCCAACATTTTTGAAGACAGGATGGGCCCATAGTCAACACGGGTTAACCAGAGTCACAAATCACCAAAGTCAACAATCTATGCTTGTCAGAAGAAATCTTTCAACATTTCTAAAGACCTCAACAATATCTTTGAAAGTGCCACACCAGTCTGGGGAGTTGCAGGTGAAGTCTATAAAACATCTTTGAAAGTCTAAGACACCTTTTAAAAGGTCTCTGACAGGATGGGCGCATCGTCAACACGGTTTAACCAGACACCTACCTGGCTGAATTGCGGTCAAGTTCAGGACACTGTGGCCATACCAAAATGTGGAAACGCTTCACGAATTTGCGTGTCTTCCTTGCGCAGGGGCCATACTAATCTTTTCTGTATCGTATCCAATTTGTCATATGTGTTGCCTGAGCAAGCACAGCAGCTCTAAGGTGACTGGCGCGTTTTACACCTCCTTCGGGTGAAACGGCCCTTTGGTCATGGTGCAAACAAAAGAGGCGGCATCTCATTCTAATCTGGGCGGTCCACATGGTTCCACATTCCACCAAGGCTGGTGACAGCAAGTCATCAAAGTCAACAATTAATGCTTGTCGGAAGAAATCTTTTATCTTTGAAAGACGTTCCCAATCTCTCGGAGGACTTCCTGGAATTCTCCAATAACTCTTTCACCATTTTCCAACATTTTTGAAGACAGGATGGGCGCATAGTCAACACGGGTTAACCAGAGTCACAAATCACCAAAGTCAACAATCTATGCTTGTCAGAAGAAATCTTTCAACATTTCTAAAGACCTCAACAATATCTTTGAAAGTGCCACACCAGTCTGGGGAGTTGCAGGGGAAGTCTATAAAACATCTTTGAAAGTCTAAGACACCTTTTAAAAGGTCTCTGACAGGATGGGCGCATCGTCAACACGGGTTAACCAGACACCTACCTGGCTGAATTGCGGTCAAGTTCAGGACACTGTGGCCATACCAAAATGTGGAAACACTTCACGAATTTGCGTGTCATCCTTGCGCAGGGGCCATGCTAATCTTCTCTGTATCGTATCCAATTTGTCATATGTGCTGCCTGAGCAAGCACAGCATCTCTGAGGTGACGAGCGCTTTTTAAACCTCCCTCGGGTGAAACGGCCCTTTGGTCATGGTGCAGACAAACGAGGCGGCATCTCATTCTAATCTGGGCGGTGCCCACTGTGCATGCCTGGCCGGATCCTCTTCGCAGCTTCCAGTCTATGCGTTCCTTTTTGTACGCAAAGACTGGATAGGGTTGATGCAATCCTCAGGGTTTAGAAACTTCTTCAAGAAAGTCTTTTTCTGTAGAGCAGCTGCAATCCCTACTTTCTCTGCCAGCATGTCGGATAACAGTACGAATCGGGAAGGGGCCGGAGATGACTCTGTACCCACTAATACGCGCAGTGCCGACATTCTCAATCTCTCAGACGACTTGCTGATGACAGCAAGTCACCAAAGTTAACATTCTATGCTTGTCAGAACAAATCTTTCAACATTTCTAAAGAACTCAACAACGTCTTTGAAAGTGCCACAGAATTCTGGGGAGTTGCAGGGGAAGTGTATAAAATATCTTTGAAAGTCTAAGACACCTTTTAAAAGGTATCTGACAGGATGGGCGCATAGTCAACACAGGTTAACCAGACACTTATCTGCCTGAATTGCGGTCAAGTTTGGGACACTGTGTCCATATCAAAATGTGGAAACGCTTCACAAATTTGCGTGTCATCCTTGCGCAGGGGCCATGCTAATCTTCTCTGTATCATATCCAATTTGTCATATGTGCTGCCTGAGCAAGCACAGCAGCTCTAAGGTGAACGGCGCCTTTTACACTTCCTTCGGGTGAAACGGCCCTTTGGTCATGGTGCAAACAAAAGAGGCAGCATCTCATTCTAATCTGGGCGGTCCACGTGGTTCCACATTCCACCAAGGCTTGTGACAGCAAGTCATCAAAGTCAACAATTAATGCTTGTCGGAAGAAATCTTTTATCTTTGAAAGACGATCCCAATCTCTCGGAGGACTTCCTGGAATTCTCCAATAGCTCTTTCACCATTTCCCAACATTATTGAAGACAGGATGGGCGCATAGTCAACACGGGTTAACGAGACACCTACCTGCCTGAATTGCAGTCAAGTTTAGGACACTGTGTCCATATCAAAATGTGGAAACGCTTCACGAATTTGCGTGTCATCCTTGCGCAGGGGCCATGCTAATCTTCTCTGTATCGTATCCAATTTGTCATAT
>NC_090197.1:29919900-29944900 GCF_033026475.1 Channa argus
TCCAATTTGTCATATGTGCTGCCTGAGCAAGCACAGCAGCTCTAAGGTGACTGGCGCATTTTACACCTCTTTCGGGTGAAACGGCCCTTTGGTCATGGTGCAAACAAAAGAGGCGGCATCTCATTCTAATCTGGGCGGTCCACATGGTTCCACATTCCACCAAGGCTGGTGACAGCAAGTCATCAAAGTCAACAATTAATGCTTGTCGGAAGAAATATTTTATCTTTGAAAGACGTTCCCAATCTCTCGGAGGACTTCCTGGAATTCTCCAATAACTCTTTCACCATTTTCCAACATTTTTGAAGACAGGATGGGCGCATAGTCAACACGGGTTAACCAGAGTCACAAATCACCAAAGTCAACAATCTATGCTTGTCAGAAGAAATCTTTCAACATTTCTAAAGACCTCAACAATATCTTTGAAAGTGCCACACCAGTCTGGGGAGTTGCAGGTGAAGTCTATAAAACATCTTTGAAAGTCTAAGACACCTTTTAAAAGGTCTCTGACAGGATGGGCGCATCGTCAACACGGGTTAACCAGACACCTACCTGGCTGAATTGCGGTCAAGTTCAGGACACTGTGGCCATACCAAAATGTGGAAACGCTTCACGAATTTGCGTGTCATCCTTGCGCAGGGGCCATGCTAATCTTCTCTGTATCGTATCCAATTTGTCATATGTGCTGCCTGAGCAAGCACAGCAGCTCTAAGGTGACTGGCGCTTTTTAAACCTCCCTCGGGTGAAAAGGCCATTTGGTCATGGTGCAGACAAAGGAGGTGGCATCTCATTCTAATCTGGGTGGTGCCCACTATGCATGTCTGGCCAGAGCCTCGTCGCAGGTTCCAGACTATGTGCTCCCTTTTGTCTAGGGAGTTGCAGTGGAAGTCTAACAAAAATCTTTGAAAGTCTCAGGCAGCATTTAAAAGGGTTCTGACAGGATGGGCGCAAAGTCAACACGGGTTAACCAGACACTTGCCCGCCTGAATTGTCTGGGGAGTTACAGTGGAAGTCTAACAAAAATATTTGAAAGTCTCAGACAGCTTTTAAGAGGGCTCTGACAGGATGGGCGCAAAGTCAACACAGGTTAACTAGACACTTGCTCACCTGAATTGCGGTCAAGTTCCTGGAATTCTCCAATAACTCTTTCACCATTTCCCAACATTTTTGAAGACAGGATGGGCGCATAGTCAACACAGGTTAACCAGACACTTATCTGCCTGAATTGCGGTCAAGTTCGGGACACTGTGTCCATATCAAAATGTGGAAACGCTTCACGAATTTGCGTGTCATCCTTGCGCAGGGGCCATGCTAATCTTCTCTGTATCGTATCCAATTTGTCATATGTGCTGCCTGAGCAAGCACAGCAGCTCTAAGGTGAACGGCGCCTTTTACACTTCCTTCGGGTGAAACGGCCCTTTGGTCATGGTGCAAACAAAAGAGGCAGCATGTCATTCTAATCTGGGTGGTCCACATGGTTCCACATTCCACCAAGGCTGGTGACAGCAAGTCATCAAAGTCAACAATTAATGCTTGTCGGAAGAAATCTTTTATCTTTGAAAGACGTTCCCAATCTCTCGGAGGACTTCCTGGAATTCTCCAATAACTCTTTCACCATTTTCCAACATTTTTGAAGACAGGATGGGCGCATAGTCAACACGGGTTAACCAGAGTCACAAATCACCAAAGTCAACAATCTATGCTTGTCAGAAGAAATCTTTCAACATTTCTAAAGACCTCAACAATATCTTTGAAAGTGCCACACCAGTCTGGGGAGTTGCAGGTGAAGTCTATAAAACATCTTTGAAAGTCTAAGACACCTTTTAAAAGGTCTCTGACAGGATGGGCGCATCGTCAACACGGGTTAACCAGACACTTGCCCGCCTGAATTGTCTGGGGAGTTACAGTGGAAGTCTAACAAAAATATTTGAAAGTCTCAGACAGCTTTTAAGAGGGATCTGACAGGATGGGCGCAAAGTCAACACAGGTTAACTAGACACTTGCTCACCTGAATTGCGGTCAAGTTCCTGGAATTCTCCAATAACTCTTTCACCATTTCCCAACATTTTTGAAGACAGGATGGGCGCATAGTCAACACGGGTTAACCAGACACCTACCTGCCTGAATTGCGGTCAAGTTCAGGACACTGTGGCCATACCAAAATGTGGAAACGCTTCACGAATTTGCGTGTCATCCTTGCGCAGGGGCCATGCTAATCTTCTCTGTATCGTATCCAATTTGTCATATGTGCTGCCTGAGCAAGCACAGCATCTCTGAGGTGACGAGCGCTTTTTAAACCTCCCTCGGGTGAAACGGCTCTTTGGTCATGGTGCAGACAAACGAGGCGGCATCTCATTCTAATCTGGGCGGTGCCCACTGTGCATGCCTGGCCGGATCCTCTTCGCAGCTTCCAGTCTATGCGTTGCTTGTTGTACGCAAAGACTGGATAGGGTTGATGCAATCCTCAGGGTTTAGAAACTTTTTCAAGAAAGGCTTTTTCTGTAGAGCAGCTGCAATCCCTACTTTCTCTGCCAGCATGTCGGCTAACAGTAAGAATCGGGAAGGGGCCGGAGATGACTCTGTACCCACTAATACGCGCAGTGCCGACATTCTCAATCTCTCAGACGACTTGCTGATGACAGCAAGTCACCAAAGTCAACATTCTATGCTTGTCAGAACAAATCTTTCAACATTTCTAAAGAACTCAACAACGTCTTTGAAAGTGCCACAGAATTCTGGGGAGTTGCAGGGGAAGTGTATAAAATATCTTTGAAAGTCTAAGACACCTTTTAAAAGGTATCTGACAGGATGGGCGCATAGTCAACACAGGTTAACCAGACACTTATCTGCCTGAATTGCGGTCAAGTTTGGGACACTGTGTCCATATCAAAATGTGGAAACGCTTCACGAATTTGCGTGTCATCCTTGCGCAGGGGCCATGCTAATCTTCTCTGTATCGTATCCAATTTGTCATATGTGCTGCCTGAGCAAGCACAGCAGCTCTAAGGTGAACGGCGCGTTTTACACTTCCTTCGGGTGAAAAGGCCATTTGGTCATGGTGCAGACAAAGGAGGTGGCATCTCATTCTAATCTGGGTGGTGCCCACTGTGCATGTCTGGCCAGAGCCTCGTCGCAGGTTCCAGACTATGTGCTCCCTTTTGTCTAGGGAGTTGCAGTGGAAGTCTAACAAAAATCTTTGAAAGTCTCAGGCAGCATTTAAAAGGGTTCTGACAGGATGGGCGCAAAGTCAACACGGGTTAACCAGACACTTGCCCGCCTGAATTGTCTGGGGAGTTACAGTGGAAGTCTAACAAAAATATTTGAAAGTCTCAGACAGCTTTTAAGAGGGCTCTGACAGGATGGGCGCAAAGTCAACACAGGTTAACTAGACACTTGCTCACCTGAATTGCGGTCAAGTTCCTGGAATTCTCCAATAACTCTTTCAACATTTCCCAACATTTTTGAAGACAGGATGGGCGCATAGTCAACACAGGTTAACCAGACACTTATCTGCCTGAATTGCGGTCAAGTTCGGGACACTGTGTCCATATCAAAATGTGGAAACGCTTCACGAATTTGCGTGTCATCCTTGCGCAGGGGCCATGCTAATCTTCTCTGTATCGTATCCAATTTGTCATATGTGCTGCCTGAGCAAGCACAGCGGCTCTGAGGTGACGGCGCTTTTTAAACCTCCCTCGGGTGAAACGGCCCTTTGGTCATGGTGCAAACAAAAGAGGCAGCATCTCATTCTAATCTGGGCGGTCCACGTGGTTCCACATTCCACCAAGGCTTGTGACAGCAAGTCATCAAAGTCAACAATTAATGCTTGTCGGAAGAAATCTTTTATCTTTGAAAGACGATCCCAATCTCTCGGAGGACTTCCTGGAATTCTCCAATAACTCTTTCACCATTTCCCAACATTTTTGAAGACAGGATGGGCGAATAGTCAACACGGGTTAACCAGACACCTACCTGCATGAATTGCGGTCAAGTTTAGGACACTGTGGCCATACCAAAATGTGGAAACGCTTCACGAATTTGCGTGTCATCCTTGCGTAGGGGCCATGCTAATCTTCTCTGTATCGTATCCAATTTGTCATATGTGCTGCCTGAGCAAGTACAGCAGCTCAAAGGTGACTGGCGCGTTTTACACCTCCTTCGGGTGAAACGGCCCTTTGGTCATGGTGCAAACAAAAGAGGCGGCATGTCATTCTAATCTGGGCGGTCCACATGGTTCCACATTCCACCAAGGCTGGTGACAGCAAGTCATCAAAGTCAACAATTAATGCTTGTCGGAAGAAATCTTTTATCTTTGAAAGACGTTCCCAATCTCTCGGAGGACTTCCTGGAATTCTCCAATAACTCTTTCACCATTTTCCAACATTTTTGAAGACAGGATGGGCGCATAGTCAACACGGGTTAACCAGAGTCACAAATCACCAAAGTCAACAATCTATGCTTGTCAGAAGAAATCTTTCAACATTTGTAAAGACCTCAACAATATCTTTGAAAGTGCCACACCAGTCTGGGGAGTTGCAGGTGAAGTCTATAAAACATCTTTGAAAGTCTAAGACACCTTTTAAAAGGTCTCTGACAGGATGGGCGCATCGTCAACACGGGTTAACCAGACACCTACCTGGCTGAATTGCGGTCAAGTTCAGGACACTGTGGCCATACCAAAATGTGGAAACGCTTCACGAATTTGCGTGTCATCCTTGCGCAGGGGCCATGCTAATCTTCTCTGTATCGTATCCAATTTGTCATATGTGCTGCCTGAGCAAGCACAGCAGCTCTAAGGTGACTGGCGCTTTTTAAACCTCCCTCGGGTGAAACGGCCCTTTGGTCATGGTGCAGACAAACGAGGCGGCATCTCATTCTAATCTGGGCGGTGCCCACTGTGCATGCCTGGCCGGATCCTCTTCGCAGCTTCCAGTCTATGCGTTCCTTTTTGTACGCAAAGACTGGATAGGGTTGATGCAATCCTCAGGGTTTAGAAACTTCTTCAAGAAAGTCTTTTTCTGTAGAGCAGCTGCAATCCCTACTTTCTCTGCCAGCATGTCGGCTAATAGTACGAATCGGGAAGGGGCCGGAGATGACTCTGTACCCACTAATACGCGCAGTGCCGACATTCTCAACCTCTCAGACGTTTCAAACATTCTATGCTTGTCAGAACAAATCGTTCAACATTTCTAAAGAACTCAAAAACGTCTTTGAAAGTGCCACAGAATTCTGGGGAGTTGCAGGGGAAGTGTATAAAAAATATTTGAAAGTCTCAGACAGCTTTTAAGAGGGCTCTGACAGGATGGGCGCAAAGTCAACACAGGTTAACTAGACACTTGCTCACCTGAATTGCGGTCAAGTTCCTGGAATTCTCCAATAACTCTTTCAACATTTCCCAACATTTTTGAAGACAGGATGGGCGCATAGTCAACACAGGTTAACCAGACACTTATCTGCCTGAATTGCGGTCAAGTTCGGGACACTGTGTCCATATCAAAATGTGGAAACGCTTCACGAATTTGCGTGTCATCCTTGCGCAGGGGCCATGCTAATCTTCTCTGTATCGTATCCAATTTGTCATATGTGCTGCCTGAGCAAGCACAGCAGCTCTAAGGTGAACGGCGCCTTTTACACTTCCTTCGGGTGAAACGGCCCTTTGGTCATGGTGCAAACAAAAGAGGCAGCATCTCATTCTAATCTGGGCGGTCCACGTGGTTCCACATTCCACCAAGGCTTGTGACAGCAAGTCATCAAAGTCAACAATTAATGCTTGTCGGAAGAAATCTTTTATCTTTGAAAAACGATCCCAATCTCTCGGAGGACTTCCTGGAATTCTCCAATAACTCTTTCACCATTTCCCAACATTTTTGAAGACAGGATGGGCGAATAGTCAACACGGGTTAACCAGACACCTACCTGCCTGAATTGCAGTCAAGTTTAGGACACTGTGGCCATATCAAAATGTGGAAACGCTTCTCGAATTTGCGTTTCATCCTTGCGCAGGGGCCATGCAAATCTTCTCTGTATCGTATCCAATTTGTCATATGTGCTGCCTGAGCAAGCACAGCAGGTCTGAGGTGACGAGCGCTTTTTAAACCTCCCTCGGGTGAAACGGCCCTTTGGTCATGGTGCAGACAAACGAGGCGGCATCTCATTCTAATCTGGGCGGTGCCCACTGTGCATGCCTGGCCGGATCCTCCTCGCAGCTTCCAGTCTATGCGTTCCTTTTTGTACGCAAAGACTGGATAGGGTTGATGCAATCCTCAGGGTTTAGAAACTTCTTCAAGAAAGTCTTTTTCTGTAGAGCAGCTGCAATCCCTACTTTCTCTGCCAGCATGTCGGCTAATAGTACGAATCGGGAAGGGGCCAGAGATGACTCTGTACCCACTAATACGCGCAGTGCCGACATTCTCAACCTCTCAGACGTTTCAAACATTCTATGCTTGTCAGAACAAATCTTTCAACATTTCTAAAGAACTCAAAAAAGTCTTTGAAAGTGCCACAGAATTCTGGGGAGTTGCAGGGGAAGTGTATAAAATATCTTTGAAAGTCTAAGACACCTTTTAAAAGGTCTCTGACAGGATGGGCGCATAGTCAACACAGGTTAACCAGACACTTACCTGCCTGAATTGCGGTCAAGTTCGGGACACTGTGTCCATATCAAAATGTGGAAACGTTTCACGAATTTGCGTGTCATCCTTGCGCAGGGGCCATGCTAATCTTCTCTGTACCGTATCCAATTTGTCATATGTGCTGCCTGAGCAAGCACAGCAGCTCTGAGGTGACGGGCGCTTTTTAAACCTCCCTCGGGTGAAACGGCCCTTTGGTCATGGTGCAGACAAACGAGGCGGCATCTCATTCTAATCTGGGCGGTGCCCACTGTGCATGCCTGGCCGGATCCTCTTCGCAGCTTCCAGTCTATGCGTTCCTTTTTGTACGCAAAGACTGGATAGGGTTGATGCAATCCTCAGGGTTTAGAAACTTCTTCAAGAAAGTCTTTTTCTGTAGAGCAGCTGCAATCCCTACTTTCTCTGCCAGCATGTCGGCTAATAGTACGAATCGGGAAGGGGCCGGAGATGACTCTGTACCCACTAATACGCGCAGTGCCGACATTCTCAACCTCTCAGACGTTTCAAACATTCTATGCTTGTCAGAACAAATCTTTCAACATTTCTAAAGAACTCAACAACGTCTTTGAAAGTGCCACAGAATTCTGGGGAGTTGCAGGTGAAGTCTATAAAACATCTTTGAAAGTCTAAGACACCTTTTAAAAGGTCTCTGACAGGATGGGCGAATAGTCAACACGGGTTAACCAGACACCTACCTGCCTGAATTGCGGTCAAGTTTAGGACACTGTGGCCATACCAAAATGTGGAAACGCTTCACGAATTTGCGTGTCATCCTTGCGCAGGGGCCATGCTAATCTTCTCTGTATCGTATCCAATTTGTCATATGTGCTGCCTGAGCAAGCACAGCAGCTCTGAGGTGACGGGCGCTTTTTAAACCTCCCTCGGGTGAAACGGCCCTTTGGTCATGGTGCAAACAAAAGAGGCAGCATCTCATTCTAATCTGGGCGGTCCACGTGGTTCCACATTCCACCAAGGCTTGTGACAGCAAGTCATCAAAGTCAACAATTAATGCTTGTCGGAAGAAATCTTTTATCTTTGAAAGACGATCCCAATCTCTCGGAGGACTTCCCTGAATTCTCCAATAACTCTTTCACCATTTCCCAACATTTTTGAAGACAGGATGGGCGAATAGTCAACACGGGTTAACCAGACACCTACCTGCATGAATTGCGGTCAAGTTTAGGACACTGTGGCCATACCAAAATGTGGAAACGCTTCACGAATTTGCGTGTCATCCTTGCGCAGGGGCCATGCTAATCTTCTCTGTATCATATCCAATTTGTCATATGTGCTGCCTGAGCAAGTACAGCAGCTCAAAGGTGACTGGCGCGTTTTACACCTCCTTCGGGTGAAACGGCCCTTTGGTCATGCTGCAAACAAAAGAGGCGGCATGTCATTCTAATCTGGGCGGTCCACATGGTTCCACATTCCACCAAGGCTGGTGACAGCAAGTCATCAAAGTCAACAATTAATGCTTGTCGGAAGAAATCTTTTATCTTTGAAAGACGTTCCCAATCTCTCGGAGGACTTCCTGGAATTCTCCAATAACTCTTTCACCATTTTCCAACATTTTTGAAGACAGGATGGGCGCATAGTCAACACGGGTTAACCAGAGTCACAAATCACCAAAGTCAACAATCTATGCTTGTCAGAAGAAATCTTTCAACATTTCTAAAGACCTCAACAATATCTTTGAAAGTGCCACACCAGTCTGGGGAGTTGCAGGTGAAGTCTATAAAACATCTTTGAAAGTCTAGGACACCTTTTAAAAGGTCTCTGACAGGATGGGCGCATCGTCAACACGGGTTAACCAGACACCTACCTGGCTGAATTGCGGTCAAGTTCAGGACACTGTGGCCATACCAAAATGTGGAAACGCTTCACGAATTTGCGTGTCATCCTTGCGCAGGGGCCATGCTAATCTTCTCTGTATCGTATCCAATTTGTCATATGTGCTGCCTGAGCAAGCACAGCAGCTCTAAGGTGACTGGCGCTTTTTAAACCTCCCTCGGGTGAAACGGCCATTTGGTCATGGTGCAGACAAAAGAGGTGGCATCTCATTCTAATCTGGGTGGTGCCCACTGTGCATGTCTGGCCAGAGCCTCGTCGCAGGTTCCAGACTATGTGCTCCCTTTTGTCTAGGGAGTTGCAGTGGAAGTCTAACAAAAATCTTTGAAAGTCTCAGGCAGCATTTAAAAGGGTTCTGACAGGATGGGCGCAAAGTCAACATGGGTTAACCAGACACTTGCCCGCCTGAATTGTCTGGAGAATTACAGTGGAAGTCTAACAAAAATATTTGAAAGTCTCAGACAGCTTTTAAGAGGGCTCTGACAGGATGGGCGCAAAGTCAACACAGGTTAACTAGACACTTGCTCACCTGAATTGCGGTCAAGTTCCTGGAATTCTCCAATAACTCTTTCACCATTTCCCAACATTTTTGAAGACAGGATGGGCGCATAGTCAACACGGGTTAACCAGACACCTACCTGCCTGAATTGCGGTCAAGTTCAGGACACTGTGGCCATACCAAAATGTGGAAACGCTTCACGAATTTGCGTGTCATCCTTGCGCAGGGGCCATGCTAATCTTCTCTGTATCGTATCCAATTTGTCATATGTGCTGCCTGAGCAAGCACAGCATCTCTGAGGTGACGAGCGCTTTTTAAACCTCCCTCGGGTGAAACGGCTCTTTGGTCATGGTGCAGACAAACGAGGCGGCATCTCATTCTAATCTGGGCGGTGCCCACTGTGCATGCCTGGCCGGATCCTCTTCGCAGCTTCCAGTCTATGCGTTGCTTGTTGTACGCAAAGACTGGATAGGGTTGATGCAATCCTCAGGGTTTAGAAACTTCTTCAAGAAAGGCTTTTTCTGTAGAGCAGCTGCAATCCCTACTTTCTCTGCCAGCATGTCGGCTAACAGTAAGAATCGGGAAGGGGCCGGAGATGACTCTGTACCCACTAATACGCGCAGTGCCGACATTCTCAATCTCTCAGACGACTTGCTGATGACAGCAAGTCACCAAAGTCAACATTCTATGCTTGTCAGAACAAATCTTTCAACATTTCTAAAGAACTCAACAACGTCTTTGAAAGTGCCACAGAATTCTGGGGAGTTGCAGGTGAAGTCTATAAAACATCTTTGAAAGTCTAAGACACCTTTTAAAAGGTCTCTGACAGGATGGGCGAATAGTCAACACGGGTTAACCAGACACCTACCTGCCTGAATTGCGGTCAAGTTTAGGACACTGTGGCCATACCAAAATGTGGAAACGCTTCACGAATTTGCGTGTCATCCTTGCGCAGGGGCCATGCTAATCTTCTCTGTATCGTATCCAATTTGTCATATGTGCTGCCTGAGCAAGCACAGCAGCTCTAAGGTGAACGGCGCCTTTTAAACCTCCTTCGGGTGAAACAGCCCTTTGGTCATGGTGCAAACAAAAGAGGCAGCATCTCATTCTAATCTGGGCGGTCCACGTGGTTCCACATTCCACCAAGGCTTGTGACAGCAAGTCATCAAAGTCAACAATTAATGCTTGTCGGAAGAAATCTTTTATCTTTGAAAGGACTTCCTGGAATTCTCCAATAACTCTTTCACCATTTCCCAACATTTTTGAAGACAGAATGGGCGCATAGTCAACACGGGTTAACCAGAGTCACAAATCACCAAAGTCAACAATCTATGCTTGTCAGAAGAAATCTTTCAACATTTCTAAAGACCTCAACAACATCTTTGAAAGTGCCACACCAGTCTGGGGAGTTGCAGGTGAAGTCAATAAAACATCTTTGAAAGTCTAAGACACCTTTTAAAAGGTCTCTGACAGGATGGGCGAATAGTCAACACGGGTTAACCACACACTTGCTCGCCTGAATTGTCTGGGGAGTTGCAGTGGAAGTCTAACAAAAATCTTTGAAAGTCTCAGACGCTTTTAAAAGCGCTCTGACAGGATGGGCGCAAAGTCAACACAGGTTAACCAGAAACTTATCTGCCTGAATTGCGGTCAAGTTCGGGACACTGTGTCCATATCAAAATGTGGAAACGCTTCACGAATTTGCGTGTCATCCTTGCGCAGGGGCCATGCTAATCTTCTCTGTATCGTATCCAATTTGTCATATGTGCTGCCTGAGCAAGCACAGCAGCTCTAAGGTGAACGGCGCCTTTTACACTTCCTTCGGGTGAAACGGCCTTTTGGTCATGGTGCAAACAAAAGAGGCAGCATCTCATTCTAATCTGGGCGGTCCACGTGGTTCCACATTCCACCAAGGCTTGTGACAGCAAGTCATCAAAGTCAACAATTAATGCTTGTCGGAAGAAATCTTTTATCTTTGAAAAACGATCCCAATCTCTCGGAGGACTTCCTGGAATTCTCCAATAACTCTTTCACCATTTCCCAACATTTTTGAAGACAGGATGGGCGCATAGTGAACACGGGTTAACCAGAGTCACAAATCACCAAAGTCAACAATCTATGCTTGTCAGAAGAAATCTTTCAACATTTCTAAAGACCTCAACAACATCTTTGAAAGTGCCACACCAGTCTGGGGAGTTGCAGGTGAAGTCTATAAAACATCTTTGAAAGTCTAAGACACCTTTTAAAAGGTCTCTGACAGGATGGGCGAATAGTCAACACGGGTTAACCAGACACTTACCTGGCTGAATTGCGGTCAAGTTCAGGACACTGTGGCCATACCAAAATGTGGAAAGGCTTCCCGAATTTGCGTGTCATCCTTGCGCAGGGGCCATGCTAATCTTCTCTGTATCGTATCCAATTTGTCATATGTGCTGCCTGAGCAAGCACAGCATCTCTGAGGTGACGAGCGCTTTTTAAACCTCCCTCGGGTGAAACGGCCCTTTGGTCATGGTGCAGACAAACGAGGCGGCATCTCATTCTAATCTGGGCGGTGCCCACTGTGCATGCCTGGCCGGATTCTCTTCGCAGCTTCCAGTCTATGCGTTCCTTTTTGTACGCAAAGACTGGATAGGGTTGATGCAATCCTCAGGGTTTAGAAACTTCTTCAAGAAAGTCTTTTTCTGTAGAGCAGCTGCAATCCCTACTTTCTCTGCCAGCATGTCGGCTAACAGTACGAATCGGGAAGGGGCCGGAGATGACTCTGTACCCACTAATACGCGCAGTGCCGACATTCTCAACCTCTCAGACATTTCAAACATTCTATGCTTGTCAGAACAAATCTTTCAACATTTCTAAAGAACTCAACAACGTCTTTGAAAGTGCCACAGAATTCTGGGGAGTTGCAGGGGAAGTGTATAAAATATCTTTGAAAGTCTAAGACACCTTTAAAAGGTCTCTGACAGGATGGGCGCATAGTCAACACAGGTTAACCAGACACTTACCTGCCTGAATTGCGGTCAAGTTCGGGACACTGTGTCCATATCAAAATGTGGAAACGCTTCACGAATTTGCGTGTCATCCTTGTGCAGGGGCCATGCTAATCTTCTCTGTATCGTATCCAATTTGTCATATGTGCTGCCTGAGCAAGCACAGCAGCTCTAAGGTGAACGGCGCGTTTTACACCTCCTTCGGGTGAAACGGCCCTTTGGTCATGGTGCAAACAAAAGAGGCAGCATCTCATTCTAATCTGGGCGGTCCACGTGGTTCCACATTCCACCAAGGCTTGTGACAGCAAGTCATCAAAGTCAACAATTAATGCTTGTCGGAAGAAATCTTTTATCTTTGAAAGATGATCCCAATCTCTCGGAGGACTTCCTGGAATTCTCCAATAACTCTTTCACCATTTCCCAACATTTTTGAAGACAGGATGGGCGAATAGTCAACACGGGTTAACCAGAGTCACAAATCACCAAAGTCAACAATCTATGCTTGTCAGAAGAAATCTTTCAACATTCCTAAAGACCTCAACAATATCTTTGAAACTGGGGAGTTGCAGGTGAAGTCTATAAAACATCTTTGAAAGTCTAAGACACCTTTTAAAAGGTCTCTGACAGGATGGGCGCATCGTCAACACGGGTTAACCAGACACCTACCTGGCTGAATTGCGGTCAAGTTCAGGACACTGTGGCCATACCAAAATGTGGAAACGCTTCACGAATTTGCGTGTCATCCTTGCGCAGGGGCCATGCTAATCTTCTCTGTATTGTATCCAATTTGTCATATGTGCTGCCTGAGCAAGCACAGCAGCTCTAAGGTGACTGGCGCTTTTTAAACCTCCCTCGGGTGAAACGGCCATTTGGTCATGGTGCAGACAAAAGAGGTGGCATCTCATTCTAATCTGGGTGGTGCCCACTGTGCATGTCTGGCCAGAGCCTCGTCGCAGGTTCCAGACTATGTTCTCCCTTTTGTCTAGGGAGTTGCAGTGGAAGTCTAACAAAAATCTTTGAAAGTCTAAGGCAGCATTTAAAAGAGTTCTGACAGGATGGGCGCAAAGTCAACACGGGTTAACCAGACACTTGCCCGCCTGAATTGTCTGGGGAGTTACAGTGGTAGTCTAACAAAAATATTTGAAAGTCTCAGACAGCTTTTAGGAGGGCTCTGACAGGATGGGCGCAAAGTCAACACAGGTTAACTAGACACTTGCTCGCCTGAATTGCGGTCAAGTTCCTGGAATTCTCCAATAACTCTTTCACCATTTCCCAACATTTTTGAAGACAGGATGGGCGCATAGTCAACACGGGTTAACCAGAGTCACAAATCACCAAAGTCAACAATCTATGCTTGTCAGAAGAAATCTTTCAACATTTCTAAAGACCTGAACAACATCTTTGAAAGTGCCACACCAGTCTGGGGAGTTGCAGGTGAAGTCTATAAAACTTCTTTGAAAGTCTAAAACACCTTTTAAAAGGTCTCGGACAGGATGGGCGAATAGTCAACACGGGTTAACCACACACTTGCCCGCCTGAATTGTCTGGGGAGTTGCAGTGGAAGTCTAACAAAAATCTTTGAAAGTCTCAGACGCTTTTAAAAGCGCTCTGACAGGATGGGCGCAAAGTCAACACAGGTTAACCAGACACTTATCTGCCTGAATTGCGGTCAAGTTCGGGACACTGTGTCCATATCAAAATGTGGAAACGCTTCACGAATTTGCGTGTCATCCTTGCGCAGGGGCCATGCTAATCTTCTCTGTATTGTATCCAATTTTTCATATGTGCTGCCTGAGCAAGCACAGCAGCTCTGAGGTGACGGGCGCTTTTTAAACCTCCTTCGGGTGAAACGGCCCTTTGGTCATGGTGCAGACAAACGAGGCGGCATCTCATTCTAATCTGGGCGGTGCCCACTGTGCATGCCTGGCCGGATCCTCTTCGCAGCTTCCAGTCTATGCGTTCCTTTTTGTACGCAAAGACTGGATAGGGTTGATGCAATCCTCAGGGTTTAGAAACTTCTTCAAGAAAGTCTTTTTCTGTAGAGCAGCTGCAATCCCTACTTTCTCTGCCAGCATGTCGGCTAATAGTACGAATCGGGAAGGGGCCGGAGATGACTCTGTACCCACTAATACGCGCAGTGCCGACATTCTCAACCTCTCAGACGACTTGCTGATGACAGCAAGTCACCAAAGTCAACATTTTATGCTTGTCAGAACAAATCTTTCAACATTTCTAAAGAACTCAACAACGTCTTTGAAAGTGCCACAGAATTCTGGGGAGTTGCAGGGGAAGTGTATAAAATATCTTTGAAAGTCTAAGACACCTTTTAAAAGGTCTCTGACAGGATGGGCGCATACTCAACACAGGTTAACCAGACACTTACCTACCTGAATTGCGGTCAAGTTCGGGACACTGTGTCCATATCAAAATGTGGAAGCGCTTCACGAATTTGCGTGTCATCCTTGCGCAGGGGCCATGCTAATCTTCTCTGTATCGTATCCAATTTGTCATATGTGCTGCCTGAGCAAGCACAGCAGCTCTAAGGTGAACGGCGCCTTTTAAACCTCCTTCGGGTGAAACGGCCCTTTGGTCATGGTGCAAACAAAAGAGGCAGCATCTCATTCTAATCTGGGCGGTCCACGTGGTTCCACATTCCACCAAGGCTTGTGACAGCAAGTCATCAAAGTCAACAATTAATGCTTGTCGGAAGAAATCTTTTATCTTTGAAAGACGATCCCAATCTCTCGGAGGACTTCCTGGAATTCTCCAATAACTCTTTCACTATTTCCCAACATTTTTGAAGACAGGATGGCCGAATAGTCAACACGGGTTAACCAGACACCTACCTGCCTGAATTGCGGTCAAGTTTAGGACACTGTGGCCATACCAAAATGTGGAAACGCTTCACGAATTTGCGTGTCATCCTTGCGCAGGGGCCATGCTAATCTTCTCTGTATTGTATCCAATTTTTCATATGTGCTGCCTGAGCAAGCACAGCAGCTCTAAGGTGACTGGCGCCTTTTACACCTCCTTCGGGTGAAACGGCCCTTTGGTCATGGTGCAAACAAAAGAGGCAGCATCTCATTCTAATCTGGGCGGTCCACGTGGTTCCACATTCCACCAAGGCTGGTGACAGCAAGTCACCAAAGTCAACAATTAATGCTTGTCGGAAGAAATCTTTTATCTTTGAAAGGACTTCCTGGAATTCTCCAATAACTCTTTCACTATTTCCCAACATTTTTGAAGACAGGATGGGCGCATAGTCAACACGGGTTAACCAGAGTCACAAATCACCAAAGTCAACAATCTATGCTTGTCAGAAGAAATCTTTCAACATTTCTAAAGACCTCAACAACATCTTTGAAAGTGCCACACCAGTCTGGGGAGTTGCAGGTGAAGTCTATAAAACATCTTTGAAAGTCTAAGACACCTTTTAAAAGGTCTCTGACAGGATGGGCGAATAGTCAACACGGGTTAACCAGACACCTACCTGCCTGAATTGCGGTCAAGTTTAGGACACTGTGTCCATATCAAAATGTGGAAACGCTTCACGAATTTGCGTGTCATCCTTGCGCAGGGGCCATGCTAATCTTCTCTGTATCGTATCCAAGTTGTCATATGTGCTGCCTGAGCAAGCACAGCAGCTCTGAGGTGACGGGCGCTTATTAAACCTCCCTCGGGTGAAACGGCCCTTTGGTCATGGTGCAGACAAACGAGGCGGCATCTCATTCTAATCTGGGCGATGCCCACTGTGCATGCCTGGCCGGATCCTCTTCGCAGCTTCCAGTCTATGTGTTCCTTTTTGTACGCAAAGACTGGATAGGGTTGATGCAATCCTAAGGGTTTAGAAACTTCTTCAAGAAAGGCTTTTTCTGTAGAGCAGCTGCAATCCCTACTTTCTCTGCCAGCATGTCGGCTAACAGTACGAATCGGGAAGGGGCCGGAGATGACTCTGTACCCACTAATACGCGCAGTGCCGACATTCTCAATCTCTCAGACGACTTGCTGATGACAGCAAGTCACCAAAGTCAACATTCTATGCTTGTCAGAACAAATCTTTCAACATTTCTAAAGAACTCAACAACGTCTTTGAAAGTGCCACAGAATTCTGGGGAGTTGCAGGGGAAGTGTATAAAATATCTTTGAAAGTCTAAGACACCTTTTAAAAGGTCTCTGACAGGATGGGCGCATAGTCAACACAGGTTAACCAGACACTTACCTACCTGAATTGCGGTCAAGTTCGGAATACTGTGTCCATATCAAAATGTGCACCTGGATTTAATTGAACAACCTTCTAAGGAGATTATGAAATACACCTGAATGTCTTTTACAAGAAATAAGCTTTTGTCCAAAAGAGGTAAATGGAAAAAATCTTACAAGTAATATTTTCCTGTCTCTAAAATCTTAAACTTATTATTTTCAGTTAATTTTTTAAATATAATTCTTTTTATATGATTGGAGACTTTTGGAGCTCATTATACCTGCAACATGTTGAAATACACCTAAGTGAAATTATTTTGTAACATTTGATGCTGATTAAGAGCTTTTTTCATATAAGAGGCTGATTAGAGGGACAGTAAGTTAAAAACAGCTGCTTGACATGCAGACAGAGGACTCACCTGTCATGTAACCGGTCCACTTTTGCACAGTCCGCTCCATTGATTCTTTCTACATTGTCTAATTTAGCCCGTTAGCTTCTGGATGTAACTCGGCAACTTGTTAGAAGAGTAGTTTTAAATCCTCGTTCTTAAGAACCCCTGCTCTGCTTGTTTTCCAACCACTTACTGCTGATTACAGCATCAGGTGTGTTCAATCAATGAAGAGCCAAAAAAACTAAAAACCATGCATTAACATCTTTGCTGAATATATAACACAGAGACGTGCAAATAATTTTAACTGAAAACCCAGTAACATCTACAATTATACATAAATTGAAGATTTTTGTTTTTAGAGCTATAATTTTTTACTGGACTGTCTGAGGACAAAACTAAAAACACAAGTATGTTCTAGCGTTGCAGAGAAAACTTTGAAACAGAATTCTTTGTTTTTCCAGCATCCCAATACAGACACTAAAGCCAACCCAGAATTGCCTCTACTTATTGGGAATCTCTGGTAATTTTGTTAGTTTTTCCTTGCTATAGATCGGTGTTGTCCAAAAAACAATTACAAACAAGAACCATTGATCTAGTGGATGACACATTTCTTCATTTAAAAACTCTATTAATTGTTAAAAAAACAACAACACACAAATCATTATGCATTTTTCATATAAAGCTGGAGGTGTGGCTTAGTTTATCATTGTTTTTATGATAACAAAAAATAGACGACACAGATGAACAAGCTTATTCGGGTCAGATATTGACAGATTCCTCATGAGTAGAGACAACTCCTTGTTAGTTTTAGTGTGTTTATGAGCCCTCTTGGAAATTGTTGGTTAATTTAGAAACACTATAACTGTCCAGGACATGGAGATACCATCCGCAAGTGCTTTGTGGTGGAGCGAAACCCCTATGTCGCCACTTATCTGTCATAACTACCAATATTAAACTAGTGTTCTGTCAATTATCAAAATTAGAAATACATTTCTAATCCATCATATATGGGGCATGTAAAGAGTTTGGCTGAGCAACTACATTATGCAATAACATGCATTGCATTTATTTTTACTTCACAAGACAAAAAGTAGCACATGATAAAAGGACAAGAAACTAAATGTTTTTTTTCTGTGAATCTATGTTCCTTAAATGTTTATTGCAGGTAGAAGTCAGAGGTAGGACAAAAATAATCAGATGAATCTGTTTTTCATTATTCTTAATCTCTTTATTGCGTTAGAACATACATTTCTCATATATATATATATATTTTATAAATGTGAATTTGTACACTACAATCTTTTCTTGTAATATGTTAGAAAATACTTGTAACGCTTCAAAAACATAGCACTAAAAACAGTTACCAAACAATGATTATAACATTTCCTCGTTTAGTTTGTTTTGGCCACTAAGAATGGAAAAACAAGATGGCGGAGATGAAACTGTCGATTAGGAGGAGAGGAGAGGACCACAGTCAGAGACAGTTTGGCTGTTGCTGTTTTCAGTGCCAGTTATTTTTTCTAATTAAACAAACGGGGGGTGAGGGGAGGGTGGAATATGTCACGGCACAATGTGGACAGTGGTGAGAATCAAACACAGCCACATGGCAAGGCCGGGTTAAGTGTAACCATCATAATTGAGGGGCCTGATCACTCAGGACGGACTCCACTTCACACGTCATTTAATTGTGAGTGAAACATTTATCATAATCCAGCTTGGTTATTATTTGACCATCAAATAAGTTATTTTTTAAAATGTGTTCTTTTTTTATTTGGGGAATTGTATTATACAAGACTTTTTGTTTTACAGTTTTAGCATTACTTACATAATTTTTTTGCCAAGCTTGTTACCACAATAATTAATTTTAGTGATATAGATTACTTTCTGACATTAATTTAAACCTGGATACTTTCAGGCAGTGCCACTGATGCTGTTGAATGTGATGTTCAAGCAAATGTGTAATCACTTTTTGGGCTGCTTTGATTTGTACTAACAAAAATAGCACAGTCAGATGGGCTTGAAACTGTGTACTGTGTGGGTTTTTCTTAAAATTAAAGTACATGACCAAATAATGTTTGTTGTTTTATCTTAAATTTTTAAACACATGAGCACAGGAAAGTTTAGTTGTTAGAAAAGATACTCAAAGCAAACAGGCACTAAGACCATCTAATAAACAAGTGCACACAGACTCAAAAAACAGGGCTAAAATTTAAAAAACTAGAGCTACAGACATATCTGTCAATGTGGTGGCGGGGGTGAGCAGGGTAGATTCAAAAGGTAATTTAGTGTATACCTGGATGTAGATAGGTGGAAGAAAAGGACAAGAAATAGAAGATCCAACACAACAAGGAAGTCAAAGATTCAATCTCCCTTTTAGATGAAAAATAAGTACCCCCATTACTTGAGCAGACAGAGGAAAGTCACGGAAAAGTGCATAAAACCACAAAAATGATTGGTGTCTTGAAACTGGTGCACCTCACGTCCACTTCCCTCATTATAGGTTGTTTCCTTCATCCTCTCTCATTCCCAGTAATTGTATGAGGATTTCCTCTCATAACGTACAAAACCCTGTAACCCTAAAAGGAAATTCATTTATACAAACTGTCTCTCACACACAGCATGAACAGACACAACAGGTACACACATTTAGACCCACTAATACAGCTGAATGGTTTGTTATCAGAAAGCAGAGGATTGGATTGGATTTATGGAACATAGAGCACATTTGGATTATAGAAGAGCGGAAAGCTATTGCCATTTTAAAAATGAGACAGCGTTTTTCTTCCCAGCATTATATCCAAAAGTTGTTTTCAGCTTACCTTGAGTCTTTAGCAAAAAATCATAGCAATTCAAGTGAAAATTGACAGCAAAAAAAAATCAGACCATATTGCTGAAAATTTAGATTTAAGGGAAACAGTTATTGTAATTTTCTATGTACTATGTAATAGTTATGAAAAGAAATCCAATATATGGATGACGACGAAATTAAAAACCTGCAGCCCTAAAAAAAATTTGATGTTCAAATAGAAAATCTAAACCTTTGCAATCTCATTTGTTTCTCATTTCAGGTATGTGCATCGAAGATATGTGATAATTCTTTCCTCCCCCTCCTCCTCTCTGCCCCTCAACGAGCAGTATTGTGGTGTTTTAATGGTAGGTACCTAAGGCAGTATCACAGTACAGTCCATAGAGAAACAACAGCAATACAGAAATACACTGGCCCGCCCAGAACCTTACATCCAGCTCAAGTGGGACACTGATGGCATATGGATTTTTCTTATTTAGCCTTGAAGCGTTGGTTTATTTTGTTTCCAAATTTGCATGTTGTTGGTTGACGTAACTGTTTCCTGTTGTTACATTATGAACATTCAAATCAGGAAGCAGCAAGAGCAAAATTTTGAGGTAACTTAAAAAAAAAAAAAAAAAAAAATATAAGTTAAAATCTCATTTTCTGTGATGCCCTGGTAGCTCAGTGGGCTAAGGCACGTGCCAAGTTCTTGCAACATTATTGTTAAAAACCTGCTCATGACCACTGCTACATTGCATGTTTTTATCTCTTTCTTATCAAACTCCACTGTGAAAAACTGAATATCATAAGCCTATGGTGGGCCTTCAAAATGAATAGCTTCTTCAACTCTAAGATTTCTATGTCCAGCATCATTTTATAAAATAATAGATTAATCAAATGAGCCATAAACATAACAAGATAACTTGTTATTTAACATCATGTGAAATTAAATTGTGTGTCATTAGTACTAGTACTAATAGTACTTATTTTATCATTTTAAAACTTTATCTTGCAAAAAATGTTAAACACTTGCTTCGTAAATGTTAGTATTTACTATTTTTAATTCTTTTGTCCTGTAATTTTTTACATTACTGTAAATATAGTGATGCAAATACAGGTTTTGGACTGTAAGTAACGACTGAAAGTCATTTTTCTCTCTCCATTTTTTAGTACACAAGGTTATTATAAATGTTATTTGAAAACAACAGGTTATATCAAAAATACTGTATACTTTGCTTATAGGGCAACAGTTATTTCACACAAGCATCAGTATGAGAGATACCGTATTACTGCAGAGTTCTAATCTCATATTTAGTTTAAAACTCCTATATTGAAATCTGACTTACTGGCATGATTTCTGTTTGTGACTACAGTGGAGTGTGATGTGAAAAATAAAGACATTTTCTATAACAAACATTTGTTGCGCAACTACAGGAAACAAAGAAAGTATCCTGCTGTGATGAGAAATCCTTATACTCCTGATTCTGGAGGCCTCCAGTAAATTCAGTGGCACATCTCTCAGATATAGGGTTCTGGGCCAGAGCTGAGCCGGGAACTGCCCGGCGTGATGTGGGTTGGCTCTGGCACTGAGGTCACCAATTTCTGATTGGTCTAATGTAAGTAAAATTGGCAATGGGTGGCTCAGACAGCTCCGGCTGTCCATTTTTCTTTATGTTGAAATGAAAGAGGTTTAACTATATACTATGACTACTACAGTTACCTAGTACTAGCAAGTGGCAATGTGTGAGGCAGCTAGAGCCTCCTTGAGTGCCAGAACCAGCCCAAATGTTTCTGGTTTGGGTGATTTGTAGTGCATGTGGTCTATAGTACAGTAGCATCAACACAATGGTCCAACAGACAGATCATATAGAAGATATCATACAGATGGTCCAATACAATTATAGTACAACATCTATACATCAACTATACATTGTGCGTTTTTTTTTTTCCTTTGTCAAATGTTTAAGGGGACTTGGGGTTTGAGTTGGTCACCATTACATCACTGATGAAAGACAAGGAGGGGGTTGAACTAGTGGTGAGCAGAGCCATAGATAAACAGTGTTCGATCTTTAGTTTTACAGCATCATCAATGTTTGTGCTGCACTCCTGCTGCATGTTAACTGGTGTGGAGGCCCACAGCTATAGTGCAACACTACTAGAAATAAAGCGTATGTAAGTCAAGCAGAGTGGCAGTAATAGAGCAATTAAATAGGAAAGTGTATATTCATAATTTAGAGGTAGAGTTCCAGAGAACTTAAGCAGTGGCAGATTACTTAAAAGTCTGGATCATCTTTAAATAGATTTCAGCTTTCAGTGTTTTTATGCCGAATGCCCTTCTTGCCGCAACCCTCCCATTTTTATCCGGGCTAGGGACCTGCACCAAGGTTGCCCTTGGTGGCTGGGTGGGCCCAGAACCCGCTGCTTTCTGCATCCCAACCCAATGCTCTACTCGATTGGTGTGTTTTTCTGAATGCAGCTGTAAATTCTTCCTAAGAAAATTTATCCTGAACAAAAACAGCACATCACATGTGTAATATTAACTCATCCATATTGTCCCCATGTCTTGCAATAATACTGAAATCAGTGCCTCCACATAATAATATTTTTCCTCAAAGTTTGTGTATACATCTACACCTCCACACTAAAGTGTTAGAAAACATATACAGATTAATCCTAGTGTTACTGTAAAGAAAACAACAGGTTCAATCATTTCTATAACAAATACAACATCTCTTTTGCCCAAATCTATATAAATAGGAACTTTGAATAAATAAAAATGTAATAAGCAATGTTGTATACACAATACAACATGTGTGGAATTAAATCATATCAAAGCCATCTATGCATGATAATCTTAAACTTAACAATCTTTCTAAAAAGCAAATGTACACTTCACTCACATTCCCTGTGAAGAGCCGGCAACACCCTGCCTCAGTCCAGGCAGACCAAACATTCTGTCTATCCATGGCTCTTGTTCCAAAGCCAGAGTTAGGGTATAAGGGTGGCAGAGTTACAGGTTAAGGGTTCAGTTTAAGGGTTTAGTACACTGAGGATGAAATGAGTAAAAGGTTTAGGATTAAAATGACTAAAAGAGCTACAATACTAAGAGGTTTAAGAAGTCCAGACAATGAGGTGTTTGAAGTTAAGAAATTACAGTCGAAGTTTACAGTGATTAGACATTTACTGGGATACAGGAATTATGAGATTTATGGGTGAAGAGGACGTTTTGTATGAGTCAGTAATGTTAGGATATGACTGTGGCCTCCGTAACTATGGCAGGATCTTCTATGTCAGCTTTACTTTGAACCATCCTCAGCTCCAGCTGGGGTGGACTGGGCCTCCGACCAGGACCTGCTAACTCTGAGGGAGAGAGGTGTAGATAGAAGGTGGGTGAGAAGGATAAAGATAAAAATTCATGTTAAAGCCATGTTGTTGTTGTCCTTTCGGCTTATCCTGTGGGTTCAGGGTTGCCACAGCGGATCATTTTCCGCTTGTTGATTTGGCACAGTTTTTACACCGGATGCCCTTCCTGACACAACCCTCCCCAGTTTCTACCGGGCTTGGCACTGCACAGCTGGGGAGGGGAGTGGGCTGTTAGGGGTTCAGTGTCTTGCCCAGGGAAATTGTTTGAACACACTGTTCTGTTTATTCAAAGTGTCTTAACCAGACTACACTCAGCAAGTTATCATCTTGAGTGCTAAATTAAAAGTAACAGATGAGATCCACAGATAGACATTAACCATTAAGAGGCTACTACAAATTTGACAGTTTTGTGGAAATGATTGTTACTTGTGTCTACACAATGTGTTTCAAATCCATTTTTAATTAGTCTCTGCCACTCACTTATGATGGAACAGATAACTATCAGTTTGACTGGGCTCTAAGCACTTCCATAATGCAAGTGACCTACTGTACACACTGTACTGTACTTGAATGTCTTCTGCATAGACATATATCACCAGAGCTGCTAATATGCTGCTCACCCTACATTGTCTGTGTTGACACTACATTGCAGTTTCTCTTTTCCCCTCAATAGAGCACAACTTGTATAATTTAAATGGTTCAGAAGCTTTTCTTAACTGAATTTTCTAAATTTTCTGCAACCTGCTTTACGCAAGTTGTGTTTTCAGTGAGTTACAAGGCAGTTCTATCGGGTGGTCTGCTTCTGAAAATATAACCCTCATAGTGTAAAGCAGTTATCACTGCCATAACTCTGATGGCAACAGAAATTCACTGGAATCAAAAACAGTTTTCAGTACACACAATATGGAACCCCTATGAAATCTCAGTGGTTAACTATTTAGATTTGATTTTCCCCAAACCACCATAGTGACCAAGGGACATAGTGAAAAGCTTATAGCAAAACTGAGATCAATCATCATAGATATCAATCATCAATGGGTAATCAGCATTAAAACATACCTATAGCAAGACAAGCTTCAATAAGAAATTTAAGTTTAGCTCTCTTGATAACATGTCCTACTTGTCTTACCGTGAGCATAAGATATGGTCCTCTGGATAACATGGTGCATGACTGAAAAAGTCTTCTCACAGGCCGTCTGAGAGAGAGTCAGGAGAGTAAAATTAGAATAATTATGTTTTATAACTTGGCATTTCTATGTATATTTATCTTTTAACCACTTTTTTAATCGTGTGTAAATGTAAAATGTTTTTTTTGGGCAAGTTTTTCTACCTTCAGGTCATTAGGGTAGTGGTGTGTCCACGCTAGCAGCATAGCAGCAAACAAATCTCCAGTTCCTACAAAGACGGCATCTACTTTGGGAACTTCTATTCGAACTCTCTGTGTCGTCCTGCTGCCGTCTGGACGAACTGAACATAGAGCATGTTAACTGGTTTACTTACTTAATGTTAATGTCTTTCAAACATATGCATACATCACCTACCATGACGCTGGCTGCCCAAAGACACAAGGAAGCGGTCTCCTAGTCTGGAGGGTAGATCAGAGGAGGTGATGACCACTGTGTCTGGGCCCATAGCATGGAGAAGGTCCATTACCTACAAACAGACAGAGAGTAAGATACTGGCATGTTTTAAAAAAATAAATCAAAAGATGTAACATGTCAAAATACTACGAGGGAATAATCCTTAGACTGCATATTAAGTGGATCCTTACCTCTATGGCGTCTTTCTCTGTGCTGATGTTTTTCCCTGTCAATAATCTAAAACAAAAGCAAACAAGTGTCCAATATGTCTACTATTGAAACAGAAACCCTGCAATGAAAGTCAGTAACTGAAAAAAATGAAATACCATTTTAAGTGTCTGAATAAATTCCAAAAGAACAGCCAATTAACACATAGTAAAGGGATCTTTTTAAATACAGAAATTTATCTTGATTATCCAGGCATACGGACCCACCACTAGATGGTGCAACTTGTCAAGATTACCTAAAACACAACTCTTTTTAAGCTTGTTTTTATGTTATTGCAAACAAAAAAGCTGCTGAATAATGGAAAAAAAATCCTTAAATCATTAAAACATCATCTAAAACTAAACAACAGATTGTGGTATGTAAAGACTTTACTAAATCAATGAAATCCACCCTTTTCACCCTGCTGGATGTACTATTCATCATTATAAAAATCATGGTGTGGTTAGCGTGGTCGAGCACGTCTAAAATCTTAAGAACTTTATTCAAAAT
>NC_090197.1:30249900-30407400 GCF_033026475.1 Channa argus
CCCAATGAATACTATTTTTGTCCAAGATCTTTTACCTGCAACATTTTCTAACTAATTAACTAAGTCCTAACACTGTGCATTGGTATTTCTTGCATTTACCTTGATTTCTATGGATTAGAGAGTCAACAGATTAAGATTTAACTAAAAAGACAGAAGCTGACACATTTCAAACATGAGAAACCAACTGAGCATAAAATTTCAAAAGTCTTATTCCTTTTCTTTATCCTCCGTCATGGCTGCTCTCCAGCTCTGGGAAAAGATGTGTGTGTGTGTGTTTCTGTTTTTCATTTCCATTCCCAACAGTCTCAAAGAGCAGTGTGTGTGTGTGTGTGTGTGTGTGTGTGTGTGTGTGTGTGTGTGTGTGTGTGTGTGTGTGTGTGTGTGTGTGTGTGTGTGTGCCACACTCAGGGCTGTAAACAAATATTTACAACCTGCAAGAACATTGGTAAAACTTGTGTGCAAACACCAGCTCGTGTGCATTGTCAAAAAGCTGCTGTGTAATCTGAGCTGAAGGCGGAGATGGAAAGAAGTAATGACATGAGGAGTGTGTGTGTGTGTGTGTAAAATATGTGTGGTATTAAACTCAGAGAACTCATAAAGTTAATATTTGACAGGTGTAGGCCGGGATTTGACTGTCTACACTATCTGTAATGGCAGGAGCTTGTTGGGCGAACCTAGTCTTTCAAAGACAGCCCACAGTTTTCACTTCACTCTCTGTAGTCTGACAGGAAACAATATGGATTTCCTCAGAGCATGTGTCACTTCAAGTGGGCTGTGAGTGCTCTCCTTACATGACCCCACCGCCCCTCCCCTCACTTCTGGACAGCTGTTGGTAACAAAAAATGTTTGTATATATTTATATATATATATATGAGCTGATGCTGTATCATGCTGCTTTTTAATACTTGCCTACACAGGGGGGTGGCTGTAGCTTGTCCATGGACCACAGGGTCAGTGGTTCGATCCCCAGTCCCGGCTATATGTCAAAGTGTCTCTGGGTAAGACACTGAACCACCAACAGCCCATTCCAAGCCCAGTGTGCAGTGCCGGTCCAAGCCCAGGAGAAGGGTTACGTCAGGAAGGGCATCCGGTGTGAAAACCGTGCAAAATTAACATGCCACCCTGAACTCACAGGATAAGCCGAAAGGACAAAAAATAAAAATAAACTACATGGCTACACAGACTGATCTAAACAAGCCCCTGCAGTCTGTTCATAGGTCTGTTCATAGATTTCCTGCAAGAACCTGCATGAAAACTTGTAGCTTGAAAAAAATACTTCTACGAACGACTGGCAGTGACTTACACTGAGGGCCAGAGTATTTGCAGAGCATGCACTTAACAATTTTTTCTTCTGGCGGTCAGTTTCGACAAGATCAGTGGGTAGTTGCAACCAAATGCATGTGTGCCAGGCTTTAGTAGCATCTTGCCTACATCTTTCTTATGCCCTTTTCTTTTAAAATTCACAGTCCAGTTTAGTAACATAGATTTCTTTGCTATAAGAGGGAAATCCAGCCAAGTCTGGTAAGAGAAAACCCCGATGTCCTCAGGGATGCTTTCTGAACTTGTAAAAGCTCCATCAGGAAACACTACAGACATTATTTAGCTGCTTCCACAGGCTGTGTACAATCCCTCACAGAAGGTAAAACTAGTGCTGTTCCTCTTTCCAATGCTTAGTTTTCCCCTTTGCACAGTAAAGTAAAAGCAAATAAATGTTCTTAATCTCTTTTCGTATTCATTTTGGGTGAGACTAACCTCCATAGAAAGACAGTGGGGACAAGAGATGAAAAGAGGCAGAAGAGGTGGTGTTGGTGAGGTACTTTCATCAGGGTTGAAGAGTGAAGATTAATCTTGTTGTCAGGGATGGGTGGCAACGTGAGGCACACGGCACTTCTATCCATCTCTGCTCTGACTGCTCTGCTTGGCCCTGATCCACTCCCCACAGAGGGACGACAGTGAAATGGAAATAGAAAGCTTCCAAGTTGATTTCCCCCCTGTGATCCTCCACCTCCAGAATTTCATGCAGAAAGGGCGGTGGTGGATGCCGTGTCAGCGACAGAACTAAATGCACAATACAGCAGGGATAAAAGAGGGATGGTGCAAAATGTATAGTGTGATATCTGATGAGCGCCTGAATTATTCATTCAGTTGGCTCCACAACTGCTTCAGTCATTTCAGAGAATGAATTAACCCCTCTCTTTCTCTGTGTTATGTCTTTGCTTTTCCTGTCCTTCAAAACGAAAATTTCTGTAAAGTCAATCTGAGGCTGCAAAGAAATGCAGTGCAAAAGATGAAAAGCATAGGAACATTTTCAGAATGCCAACCTGCTGCGTGGGAGTCTTAAACATGATCTTAGTTTGCCGAACAAATGCTTCGCATTGTTTCAACAAAGGGTTTGAGTTTATAAGAAGCATGGTGAGATATTTGTCGAAAGTCACTAAAACTAGTTGTTTTTTTTGGCTTTTTGACTGACAAATGTGCTCATAAGCACAATAAAAGTGGAAACTTTCACTTGTTAAGCTTGTCACAAAATCTTTTTTGAATCTTTGCAAACAACCCAAGTCTCGTAGATGTTACCTTCCTATAGAACTAAACTGCAAGCGTGATTATGTTTTTGTGGCAAACGTCCTTCATTATGTTCCGATGCAGGGGGGTGGCAAAGGTGAGTTGGTGGCAGTGGCTCAGCGGAGTGGACACCTATCAACAGTAGGGTTCTCAACCTGACTCCCTCTGGTTCTATATCAAAGTCTCTCTGGACAAGACAATGAATACCCAAACTATCCAACCCCACCTGCTGAGGTTGCACAAGCCAACACTGATCCCAAGCCTGGTAAAAACTATGGAGGGTTGAATCAGGAAGGTCATTGTTTGTTGAAAAATCAATGTGCAAACCACATGATCCAATGTGGTGACCCTGAGCATACAGAATAAGCCAAAAGAGGGAAGAAATTGCGTTTTGTGGTCTCAGTAATTTATTTCCTGCATATTAAGACTTATTGTTGATTGTAATGGTCAAATGCTCTGATTCTGAAATGACGCAGATGTTTAACTTTCAGGTAAAAGAATTTCTAGATTTTTAAATACTTGCACAGCAAATATTGATGTGTGTGATTAATTTAGATTAATTACATAAGATGAAATGGATTTCTTCCCTTTAATCACTTGAGTGCACTCATTTTATTTTTCTTAATGTCAACAAATATCTCTGGAAAATTATAACATGCCGTTTATTTTTTTATGTTTTAAATTTATGTTGTGCTGCATGTTTGCTTCCAGTTTGGTTTTATAGAAACATCTTTGAAAAACATACATGAATAAATCCAAAAGGAGATCTCTCAATTTGTCTGATGTTGTCAGTGTTCTCGAGCGTACAGTGTCTTGTCATATCAGATCCAGTCATGAAAAGATTCCTTGTTTACATCCAGATGATCAGAGAGCATTCTGATCTCTGCATGCATTCTCTCTATTAGTTTGTCCCTCCAAACATCATTTTTTTACTGGTCAATAAGCCCATCATGAGGTAACAAGTTTAGTCTGTTATCAGCTTTAACACATCTATCTTCAACAGCAATTCACCATGACAGATAAACTCAGTATTCACATTTTGTGGACTTCGGTTGCCTGAAATGAAATCCTGCACTGTTTTTAAGCTGCAAACTTTTCTTAGCATGTAGCCCACGTGCGAACACAAACACACGCACACACACACACACATACACATACACATACACTAAACATACACACTCACACACTCACTCCAGGTAGTCGGGAGTGAAAAAAGTCACAAACTTTTATACAACATAAAGTTGCAGATGTTCCAAAGTCAATTTCAGTTGTTGGGGGGAGCTAAGTTCATGCCTGGAATTCAAGAGTCATTCAGGGATTTGGAAATGTAAAGAAATATCAAAGAAAATCTTCAGGTGGAACTCAGTTCATTCTCTAAAAATACAATCTGAGAGTGTGACAGAATAACCGAGTTTGGATCAGGTATGTCTCAGTTCCTCAAATACTTTTATCGGAAATGCTGTCTAACTATTAAGTCGGTGGTTTTGTTTGTGTGTGTGTGTGCACATTTGCACACTAGCATGTGTCTGAGTCGTGCTTGTGCCTGATTCAGTCAATTGAATCGGTTGAGATGTTGTCAAAAACACAGCACAAAAACAGTGCATTACCATAGCAGGGTGCAATTTCCAGCTCACCGCAGCTCAATGATGCAGTCCTTGGGTACAACAGCCTAAAACCTTCGCTGCTATTCTTCTAGCTTGTCTGTATGTTTACCTGACTCTTTCAACACCTTACAAAAGAGTTGCCAAACAAGTCAGCGCTGTCTTGGCTGCAGCTTACGGGCTGTTAGTGTCTTTGACTTTAGCTACGCTCAGTCCCAAACTCACAATAACTGCTTTTTGAAGTGTCACATGCAATTCCCATGCTTCATGGTGCTATGTGTGTTTTGTACTCAAACAATGCAGTAACACACACTTATGTAGAGCGTTACTCATTCTGACTCTGCAAAAAGTCAAGTTGTTCTTCAAATCAATCCAAAGTGTAGTTGAGTGTTCCGTAAAAATCTTTTATTGCGTTTCCATTCATTCATTCAAAAGAATATATGATAGTACACCATTGTCACAGAAATCTTAAAATCTTCTATGCACTCTGACATTGTTTGATTTCCAAGAACGATCGACGTCAGACATCATCCTTGATTCAGACAAATGCACTGATCCTCTCTATTTTTTGACTGTTTGATCTGTTCTCTTGCTAAAATGTCAGATCTGAAATCCCCTGTGCGTAAGTGTGCTTGGCAATGCATCATTCTTTAGGTATATATACAGCTTAGATTTAGTTTTCACATAGAAAATAAGCACTTTAAATGACAGTGATTGATTGATGATGTGATTTACCTCTAAATCTTGGCTACAGGTCCTGGTTTCATCGATGGCCCTATACTGATCAAATGGTGCCAGCCATGAAAGCAATTCCATAAACTAAACTACCTAAAAGTGCCTTTTAGTAATTGGTGCTTGTGTTTCTTCCGCATCAGAAGAATTAGGCAGATTAGACCAATAGGGGATTAACAGGCAACATAGCAAGCTATTTTTTTCAAGAAACAATAACACAGATTCATCATGTGCTGCTGTGGGTTGAAAGGAGATGTAAAGGGAGGAAGAAAATGCTGCATTTGGTATTTCTCTATTTGCAAATGAGCAACAATGGCAGAATGTTCTGCACAACGTTACCTTTCTATACAACTAGTGCACAGAAACAGAAATGTATGAAGAAAATCATTCCTCATGAACCGTTTCTTCTGTTCAAAACAACATGCCTCAATAAATCACTAAATTCCCATTCGTACAATCCTTATATCACACTGACTTGCTTATTCTGTGAATGAATGCTTCTAGACACCTTTAGGCTTATGTTCTTCAAATCATTGATCCTCTTTACAGAAAAAGCTCATCCCAAAGAAACTGTGAGTATACGTTGTTATTCACAAGATGAATTGAGCAGATTTGCATCGCTTAAAGGTAAAACCTTGTTTTTCTCCATTGCAATAATCCATTGAAAATACATTTGACTGAAGTGATGCATTCTTAAGACCTATAGGAAAATCAGAAAAGATAATAACTAATGCAGGCTTGATCTCACCTGCTTTTGCCTCTATTCCTCTAGATTTCTTTGCACGCCCCTGAGGGCTTCACACCAGGCTCGTATGACACATGACACGGTGCAATAACTCACTTTGACTTCTCATTAGTCACACCTTTTCTATTCTTTACTTAAAATATGGGTGTTAAGCTTTGCTGCACCATCCACAATCTTTTTCCTAGCAGAGCTCCTTGCACAACAGCTCCGTGTGTATGTGTGAGTGGAAAAGCCGCCCTTTCTGCTCACTTTAAAACTTAAAGAGTAAAGGATTGGTAAAATAAAACGGCTTCAACAATCAGAAAAGCTTTGAAAATAAGCATAATTGTGAAATCAGAAAGTATTTTCTGCTCCACATCAATGAGGATTTTGGTTGAGCAGGAAGTACAAAAGATCCATGTCCTATCGCAGGTAGCAACAGGTAGCTCCACAACACCACACAACACAGTGCGACGGTCCATTGCATGAGTCAATAAATATAAATTAATCAAACAAACTTACCTGTTGGGTAGGCAGAAGAGATAAAATGTTTGGAGAGAGACACCATCCAGTCAAGGCCCAATGGAGCAGAAGGAGGCGGCAGAGAAGAAAAAGAGGAAAAAGCAGTCAGGCAGAACAAAACCCTTGGACATAAATAATTGAAGACATTCTTTTAACGTAGGGCCTCAACAAAGATGGGTCTTAAAATGCCATTTGGGCAGGAATATTGAAATGAAAGAAACACCTCTCAGCATAAATTATTGAAGAGGTGTGTGATTGTCTCAGCCGTAGTGAAGTCAGGAGGCAGGCCGTGGCCATTCTTCCTTAGACCGCAGAAATTGCCGAGCAGGGATTAGCTGCTACATTGTTAGAAGAGAACCTGGGATGTGTGAAGAGTTCAGATGCTTCATTGCTCGCAACACATGCAAAATCTGTCAGAAAATATTGCTTCATAACCCCACACAAGACCAAAGTGAGACCGGCTGCATGCAAAGGAGCTCACTATAGTGGTGTACACCGAGTTAAACAGCCATTCATTGTGTACGCCAGCTCCTGGAGCTGGAATTAGCCTGATATTCAGGACTCCCTGCTGTGTGAATGAGAGGGCGGGATCAGGGCAGTAGCACTAAAGCGGAGACTTGGTTTGATGTTGTTACTCTTTTATTAGTTCCACTTAATCATATTTTCTTCTACTCCTCTCATTGTGATCATTTGGATTCCATGTGCACCCACCAACAGTCAGTGTTGGGCTAATTACTCCTAAAAGAAAATACTCAAATTAAATATTAAAAATATTATTACTATACCTATACCTTTTACTCACTGCCAAAAGTATATTACTTTTCTTGATGGTTGTGTGACTACATCGCTAGTCGTGTTTACTTTGCACTGTGTAACTATTTCAGCTCCTATAGACTTACTGACATGACAGAAGGGTTATAATCTTAATTTCCTTCACTTCAAAGCACATAAATGTATAGTTTATTACATTTAAAGGTTTCATTGATTTAAATGTTGTGAAAGTGTTCGTTTCTATGAGTGATACTTGTGCCCATTTATAAGTGCTTAAGTCCAGTATAGTTAGGCGACTGCAAGTAGTATGCTTAAATAGAGTTATGAATAAAGTATGTTTTTAATCACGCATGCTATGCCAGCAGAGGGGTGGCTATAGCTCAGTTGGTAAAGGCAGTTGTTTACGGACCACAGGGTGAGTGGTTCAATCCCCAGCCCTGGCTATATGTCGAAGTGTCCCTGGGCAAGACCCTGAACCCCTAACAGCCCATTCCCCCTCCCCAGCGATGCAGTGCCGGTCCAAGCCCGGTAGAAATTGGGGAGGGTTGCGTCAGGAAGGGCATCCGGGCAATGATCCACTGTGGCGACCCCGAACTCGGGATAAAGCCGAAAGGAGAGTAGTAGTGCTATGCGAGCAGATTTGAATGTGTCCTCATTGCTGGTGCCTGTGTCTTCCAGATTGTGTCTCTATTATAGTTGCTGAAGGATTTGTAGTTTGTTGTAGCTGCTGTCTACAAAAGAGGTCTGAGGTCATGTTTTCCCAGGGGAAAGAGTCTTATTATTATTAATTCATTGTTACAATAATGTTCTTATCTTATCACCCAATAAGTGAAGGGTAATGTTTCCAGTCACTGACTATAGGCACTTGTCAATACTGAGCCCGAGTTTAACTGTCAGATGAGTCATAATAATGTACCAAAATGCGGTAAACATACGTTATTAATGCTACATAGGCATTTGTTTTGGGTAACAATCAGGTATTTGAAAATAGAGATACCAGCTTGTGGTTGTATAGTCAATGTTAATACCGTTGTCACCGTTTTCCCTCACTTTGTTGAGAATGTTTTTTGCCAAGAAAAAAGGACATTGCAGTGCACAGAGTAAAATCACATGATAATGACCTACTGAACCTACTAGCATGTGGAGCAGGTATCTACTGGTCCATATCTATGGTTTTCATAACAAAATGTAACAGCCACTGATAGGGGTGATAACAAAGTCTGCATTTTAAATCTTTGGAAGACATGAAGGCAAACCAGTGGCTACTACTCTGCAGTGTTGTGTTTACCTTGGTGGACCATCTGTGGTCAGTCATAGGTAAAAGCACTGGGAGCAATAGGGCTGTGTGCAACTGCAGTGTTGAAGTATGTGGAATGATAAACAGTTATTCAGATCAATAATTGATTGAGAATCCAAAAGTTGACTTTGCATTACTGTTAGTTTTCAGAGGCCTCAAAAGAAACCAGAAAAAAATAAAAGCTTAATTCAACAGTAAACTGGATCAAGGCCTCTCCAACACACAAACCCCAGCTACGAGAGAAATAATACATCTGTACAGAGCAGCCAGGGTGCAGGCCAACTCTGTCTGTGTGCAAAGACAGACGCATTCATGGCAGCACCCAGCACAAACTCATCAACCCTGCCACGTCTGAAAAAAAAAACCAAAAAACATTCCACTTCTGAGTGGGCACGTTGTTCGGCTGCGCTCCAGGCCACTGATCAATGAAGGTATGTCCAGGGATGCTTTTTAGAAGAGTTGAAGCAGAGCTGGTGATAGAAATCTGTGCCTTATTCTCTCAGCAACTATAATTTATAAAGCCCCGAGGCACATGGCTGGCCAAATAATCCAGACAGATAATAGTGTGTATTTCTGTAAGTTATCTCATGTTGTCTATATCAAAGTTTTCAAACATTTTGTATTGCAAGGACAAAAATTAAACTTGATAGAGGGCAATAGAGCATTTTAAGACACGTGCAGTATCTATGCAGGATGACCAACACTTGTTTTAATCTTTTGGGAGGGGTTGAAACGTAAATCCTATCCACAACAGCCAGTCGAAAGTGAATTTCAACAGAGCTGTTGTAGGAGCTTTGAAAAATTCATAAATTCATGAACTGCTGGAAAATGGATTTTTGTGACTATTGCTGCTTTACTGCTCTTGAGAGTAATGGCAGTTGGTTGTGTGTGTCTGTCTGCATGTGTGCTTAAAAGGGGACTTGTTTACTCCATTTCATCACTTCGGTCCCTCCCACACTGATTGCCACTTTAAATCGTTTCCCCTCATCTGCGCTCCAGGCTAATTTGCCCGTATTTGGGGCAGACTTTGAGAGACTGTTATATACAGATGGGGGCAATTGGCACTGAGAATGTCCAATCACTGTGCTTGTGCGGGTAAATACATACAACACACGAAGTAAACGCTACAAACAGATGAGTTTTACCGCGGCCTCGGCCCGTCTTTGAGCCCGTCAGGCATTCAGTCAGCCGCTCAGCCAATCAGCCATTCAATCAAGCAACCAGCCAGTCAGCTACAAATTGTCTCTGCCAATCAGTCAGTGAGTCAGTCAGTAGATGCTATTTCTACCAGGCAGCCAATGAATCAGCCAGTCATACACTCATTCTGTCTTGTTTATCCTTGCCCGGTGAGATATGCAGACTTCAAGCTGTGTCCCTAATGCTTGTCGCAATGTTTCTGAATCATAAGCAGTGATAGAAGATTGGATGAAATGGAATAAAGAGGGGGGAGAAATAGGAGCTAAGTCTTGCATATTTTTGCCCAATGAGGGCTGTGGCTAGCAATGACAAGGCCCATTACATTATTTACTGTCACTTTTGGTTGGAAATACTCTGCCAGGAGAGTGATCGCTGTCAACTGCAGAGGACTGATTGGTCACAAACAAATGGCACCTTTGAGCAGCCCAACACATCCTCATCCCACAGCGTCAGATAGTGTAGATTATGGGAACAACAGTGTCCGGTATTGGCCCTACAGGTACGCTTTGGCGTGAGTAATAGACGCTCCAGGAATGCCACCATTTGATGCCGCGGGAGCGATTTTATATACACACAAAAACTGCGTTGGCTTAGTGAAAACAACTTCAGGGTAGGGTTAGCTTAAGAGACAATGTGGGTTAGAGTTGAGCTAGAGGCTCAAAAACTTTATGGTAAAGTTAAGTTACAAGATCGATTACATAAAACCTAAACACTACAAACAGTGACGATGACACACATGTACTTCCTTACTGTAGTAACCGCATGCAACGTGTTGCGTTTTAAAAATAGTTAAAATGCACAACGTCTCGGACTAGAGTCAAACTCTAGTCTCCTGTGGAAAAGTCCCGTGTCTTGTATCATACACCACCCCTGTTTTCCTTCCTCTGAGACTTTTCTCTTTACACCAGTGCATCAAATATAAAACCATTTTTCAATGTACTGCATTAAAAGCTCTGAGTGTCGCAAAAGAACTGGGCAAAGTGACGCTTTCTGACGCTGGACCAACCACATTTTCCAGATTCTCCTCATTTTTTTCAGCAATCTTTGGTGTTGCTTCCTTCAGCCTCTTCTGAAACTACATTTTTCTTGCCTTATACTAAGAGTCAAAAACATATTTCCTTTAATATCCATGATTGTTCCTGTGTGTTGTGTTGACAAAAATGTCACAGCGGTTTCATGTGACATTGCGAAGAAGAATATCTACATTGAGGGGGTGTTAAATCTGCAGTTGAAAACAGAATATGGGACAGAAATTGAATAGAATTGAGCTGTTGTGTTTTGATTACTCAGGTGCCATTCAAGGGTTTCAACCAATTAGTGATGATTACTGTCACCTCCCAAGGTGGGTGGGACGAAAACTGAGAGGACAGGAAAGAAAAAAGAAATGAAGCAGGAGAAAAAAGCTCACTTCAGGTTCAGTAAACTGTGTTAAATTAGTGTTTATTAAGTAACATAAATGCCAAGAGAGATGCCATGAGAGACAAAGAGTGAGTCTCATTAAGAGCTGCTTTCTGCCAATAATTTCACTTTATTGCTGCTAAGGTCTTGACGAGGCCATATTATGCATATTTTAAGGTTTATATTTTATTCAGGAGCTCTTTTGAAATAAGGTTGTATGATTTTCGGTTCAATAAAGTGTTTATTTATCTTATGATGGCTGAAATGTTTGTTTCAGCTCCTGTGTCTTTAAACCCGCCCTCCTCACGAGCTTTCTCTGTTTTGATTGGCCAACTTGGGGAAGTCTTTATGGTGGACTGGTAGTGGGCGAGCTGCACGTCACACAACGAGACATGTGTCCAAGGCCACTATATGTAGAAGTGTAAAATTGTAGCTTAAAAAATGTGTGGTTAAAGCGTAATGGCAGACGAATCTGCTTGCATCCAAACTGAGCTTCTTAGCATTTTTTATCATTTTGCTTTTCCAGGCCTCAAACTTTCCCACTCACCTACTCAATTTCCAGCAGATCTCATTATACAGTCTGTTACATGCCTAAAACCGGGATGGACTAATTGATAAGATTAAATGGTTAAGAAAGTGCTAAATCCAGTGCATAAAAGATATTTTCATCAGGAGTAGAGATGATGTGAAGATCAAACTGGAGCTTAACGGACATAAAATACTGAGATGAAAAGTACAAGACAATAAATGTGTGCAGTTTTAATTTCTTTTTGGATCAGCCACATCTAGTGGTGAAAGATGCTTTTTTTGGATTTTTTTTATTTTGGGAACATGCCACAATGGTTCAGAAATAACAAGTAACTGCTTCCTTTTCTGCCAGCTGCACATTTTTTAAAAAGATGTGTCTGAAAATCGTCAGAATTGCTCAATGCAATCTGACAAAAACAGGTCGTGTACGTATAAGCCTCAAATATGGTGTTCTCCTCCATCTGGATAGACTTCCTCTCTTCCTCTTCTTCTTCTTTTTAAATCATGGCCATGTAATGGCCCATAAAACATTAATTCCATTATTGTAGCAATAGGGCTGGTAGGTAGACAGTGAGCGGGTGGTGAGGAGGGAGGGACAGGGTAGGACTTCATCATCAGACTTTGCACATGAGAGTTTCTACTCATTCAAACTAAAACAATATCCTGCAATGCAAAGTTTGCTCTCAAATCTATGTAACTGAATTAAAATAACTGCAAATTCTATTTTGCAGCACAAGACTTAATGGAAAACACAGCAATAAAAGCCAATATTTGGTGTAAGTTTTCCTTTTAGTTTTTTCAAGGAAAAGTGATGAGCGAAATTGTTTATGTTTGAGGGTCAATCAGGACTGTTGTGATGTGAGACATTGAGATTTCTGCTCTGAAACTCCTCTTTAAAGCTGAACGTTTAGTGCAGTGCTGGAGTGCAAGTGTCTTGGGTTCTGTTGTAAAGAGAAGGAGATAGAGAGAAAGGTTTGTAAATGGTAAATGGTCTATATGTTGAAGTGTCTCTGGGCAACAGCCCGGTAGACATTGGGGAGGGTATCTTCAGGAACGGCAAATTCAATTCAAATCAACATGCGGACAAATGATCCACTGTAGCGACCCTGAACTCACGGGATAAGCTGAATGTACAAAAAAATAAAAAATAAAAAAATGGTCAATGGTCTGCCCTTTCTACCTATTGGTACTCAAACCGCTTTACACTGCTTCTTATTCACCCATTCACACTCACAGTCACACACAAACTTGCACATCGATGGGGGTGATGCTATGCAGCAGGACAACACTCACGGGGACCAGCTAAGTTGGGGTTCAGTGTCTTGCTCAAGGACACTTCGACATGTGACTGGAGGAGCCGGAGATCGAACCAACAACCAGAGGATTGGGTGGATTGGTGGATGACCGCTCTTCCTCCTGCACCACAGTTGACATGGAGAGCACAGGAGAGCTAATTAGAGCTTTCTTTGCTGTGTAGGGCATTGTGCTGCCACACATGCACAAATGCAAACATTCCACTGTACTTGCTGTACTTGCACATATTTACAGACCACCTGTTCTGATATAGTAAGGGTCTGTTTCATGTATGCAAGGTATGCAAATGTCTAAAGCTTTGTTATGCTCTTTAGTTTTTACGTAATGTGAATTTTTACATACAAGAGATTCGACATTCAGAAAAATACCCATGTGACAATCCACCAGCGTACCCATGTCATAAATGACATAAGCCAGCCCTTCTCTTCCTCGAGCATGTGCTCACTACACTACACAAGGACAAGATTATGCAGCATCATTCTCAGTGATTATAGGTGTAATTGGATTTCTAATTGGTTTTCTGTGCTCTCTCTATAGTTACACTTCACCACCCTAAACGCTGAAACCCATTTACTCCTTTTAGCAGCTCATCACCGTGATGAACACAACATGCGCCAAATCGATGGTGCTAACAGTGAATCACACAAATGGATGCAGGCGCTTATGGTCACACACACACACACACACACACACACACACACACACACACACACGTAAACACAGGAATCTGCCCAGTAGATTATATAAAAATGGGCAGAAGAATGCCAGTCCAACTTCATAAAGCTGTGAATGTAGTTCTTCTTGTGTCATTTGGAAAAAATACTTCAGGAACAGCAGGGGAGACCACTATTTACCTGGTTCTTTTGGCTAGAAATACTGACCGAATAGAATAGAATCTTTATTTTTTCATTCAGCACATATACATATTCACATAAGTTGGGCTGCCACAGGAGGGCGCCCTGGGAGCTAGCACTATTCTTCAGCCTTCCTCCGATAAAAGACTTTGTATTTTGAATTGATTCCATCCATCATCTGTAACCGTTTATCAAGTACAGTGTCGCAAGAGGCTGGGGTCTATCCCAGCTGTCATGTTGTGAGGGGTGGGGTCCACCCAGGACAGGACTCATCTCAGTGCCATCACAGAGAGACATACACAGACATACAACCATTCACACTCGTTCACACCCACAGGCAATTTAGAGTCCTTAATTCACCTAACATGTCTTTTGACTAACATGTTTGGACTGTGCACAGGGAGAAAGGCCACAACTGGCCGGGGATTCAAACCTGCAACCTTCTATTCTGAATTGTATGTTCTTTTTGTTTTTTTAACTAACTAATGAACTGAACAAATGCCAGGAGTAGCAACAAGGAGCGGATCCAGGATCCGGTGGATGCCAGGGGTCCATCATAATCACTGGTGACTGATTACAGCCAATGAGACAGCAGGAAGCTCACAGCGTCACTTGCAGTCTGACAGTCAGTGAACATCTAGGGTCCATGCAGCTGTTTTGGTCTGAATCTGCTGTGCCCAGCACAGAGGAACTGCACAAACAGGGAAAATGAACCAAAGTTTGACTAAACCACAAAAAAATACCCTGAAAGGTTTATTTACTTTTATAAATCTCTAAATACTACATAATATAACATCCATCTTTGAGTCAAGTAAAGTACTCAGTTTTGACCCACCCCCCATTTTTTTAATAAGATAAATCTGTTCATAAGTAGGAGTAAAGAGACTAGAAGTGATGGTGTGCAAATTGGGTTCTAGAGGGTGACGGTGCCCTTCTGCTGTGTGTGGAGCCTCACAATAAATGTATTACGAGAGCTGAATGCTGGACACAATTCGAGGTGGCATCTATGAATTCACACCTAGAACATATGGCAAAATGTGGGGTTTAATTCCCAGTCTTTGGGTATAATTGTGATGATCTAATGCAACAATGTAGCAACTCACCCATCAGTTCCAGCATTACTGATAGCGCTCCATTTTCAGGGGTACTGACGCTGTAGTTTTCAGTAGAGGTGCGTCAGTAACTGCTCCACCACCGTTCCCCACCTTTTCTTTCTGTTTTCATTTAACATATTAGATTTTCTTCTCTTATTCTTTTGCAGAGCACATTCCAGTAACACATTCTTGTAAAGCTCGAGTCTATACCCCCGATCCATGCTCCGTGTGGCTGTGGCTGCCCTTTTGCTTGTTTCTCGGCTCATATATCACATCCAGCCAGGCCCTGTGACAAGCCAGAGCCCTGCATTTGAAAACACATTACTTTTTAAGACCCCCTGAGAAATTGTGAGAGGAGGAAGAGTAATAGAGCTTTCCACTCTCTCTTGTAAAGCACCCGCTGTGCACATATGAGATTGCGTGTCGGCGTGTGTTTGGCTGTGTGTCTAAGTACATTTGTTGTGCTTGTCTGTGTTTGTGTGTTTGAGCATATTTGGATCGGAGGCCGGGACACACAATCACAAGTAGCAGCAAAGTCGGCCAGGTCTGTATTGTTATGTGCCTATGCCGTTTTTAAAATTCAACAGTGTAAAATCTCCTGGAATCAACCTCAGGAAAAAAAAAAAAACATTGGCTGTTAAATCAAATAAAGTTTTTATTTAAATTTCATACTGCTTTGAGAATTTGCAAAACTCATCCGATGAAGAGGCATTGGTAGCTAATTCAGAAACAGAACCTTTAATGCTTGAGCACAAATAGATATAGAACACATATGTGGAGGAGGACACATCTGGACACACCTGGTGGGTAGGCCGGGATTTGATCCTGCAGACTTCTGCATCCCAGCATGATGTTCTACCCGGCTGCATGCTCTGTAAGGGGGTTCAGAGTTCTAGTCTTTCAGCTCCCTGGCCTGCACAATTTCCAACCATCCCTGCCCTTCTCACCTCTGATTACCTGCATCAGGTGTGTTCAGTCAATCAGAAGCTGGAAGATACAAATTCACTCTCATCTTCTGTAACATTGCATAGTTTTTTGTTTTTTTGTACATGTTCTTAATGTGATGAGTCATGTGATTGGATAAAACCCTTCTCTCCCTGACCCCACTCTAAATTTGTATGTTTTCCCAAACTCTGAGGAACTCTTTTCATTTTCTCAAGGAAATAAAAAGAGACTTTCTTCCTTTGATGCCAGGATCCCTCAGGTTGGACCCTGAACATTTTTAACAGACAGAGCCGAACTGTCTTTGGTAAAATAAACAGGTACAGATTTTTCAAATGTTTTTTTTTTTTGGTCTCCTGGAGAATAATACTAATCAAAAAAATCTAAAAATCAGAGGACCACTGACCTTCCAGTGAGGCACCTCTGCTGCACCAGCATTTGTTTTCTTATCAAACATCAAACTGCATCTGAAACTGCATCTCCACCAGGTGCATATGTCTCTGGGGTGTTTTCTCAAAACTATTCTTTTCCTTCTCTACATGCCCCCCCGGTCTTATTTCTGCTGGTGACATGGCATCAAACAATCATCAGTTGGGTTGGATAAGATGCAGACACAGTAAAAAGACAGCAATGAGACACGTGTCTGGAGGGATGGCCTGATGAATTGAAAGGCAGAGAGAAAGAGGGCAGACACTGCTGATCCACTGATCATATCTTTTGGATTCTTTTTTTTTGTTTGTTTGTTTAACACGAGCGGATGCGGTTGTAACAAAGATTCAAGTGAGTGTAAAGGTGACGTAACCTTTTAAAGATCAGTGTTGGGCCTTCAGAACAAATGAGTCATCAATACTCGATGCTGACAGGGATGCTGAAATAAAGACCTCACTCTGCTTTGGTTAAATAGAAAATGACTTTTATGAAGTTTGCATTTGACTAAAGAAGCAGACGCAGTCGCCGAAAAAAAGGACAAAGACAGGTTTGTCCCTGAGGAGGCCCACGTATGGTCTCAGTATGATCCCACACACATGCAAAGACACACACTCGGGCATTGCAGTGATGACGGGGACTTGAAGAATCTGAAAGGTTAATTAGTCACCATGGGGGGAAACTCAAAGGGTGTCAGCTAAGCCTCTGTCCCTCATCAGTCTCTTACTGTCTGCAGGCCTCAGTTCCCTGCTGTGTTTCTTTGATTCCAGAATGAAGAGGAGAGAAAAAAAATAAAAACTGCTCATGATCTAAATTAAGAAGATGAATTAAAAATAATAGGATAGCTCATTACTGGAAAAAGAGGAACGTTAGTGGAAGCTTGGAAAAAATACAGACAGATCAGTTCTTAAATTTTGTACAACTGAATGATTCATCTTAACAGTGTCCTCATGTTTAATTAAAAAAAAAAATCACTGAAAGGCCTGCTGGACAAACTATAATTAAAAGGTCATATGTCAAAATACAAAGAGTAGAGAAGCTACTGGTACAGTGTTTGAGTCGCTGCCTACATTCTTTACGGAGGGACAGTGACACCGTTCACTAATGGGAGGGTTTTGAGAAAACGTGCACCTGCGCAAATGCAGGTTAAATACCCCTGCCCCTCAGAAAAGACTGAAAGAGAAACAAAACACCTGCAAATGAGGCCTTCATGTCAATTTTGGTCATCTGTTTGCCACCTTGTGTGGAAGTTATCTATGTCTTTGGGGTAATTGTATGACTGGCCATTTCGATTCTTTTTGTCTCATTGTGTTCTTTTTCTGCATCTTTCTTTTGTACTTTTGTTTCCTTTAAGGTAAATTTTTACCTCTGTATGAGATCAATTCTCGTACAATTTCTAAAACATTAAATTCCCACACAACTAAATTGCAAATGCAATCATGTTTCTGTAGGGAACGTAACGACTTATTCAATATGTTTCGATGCAACGTATTTTGTGAATGGCACAAACGCTACTTTTATGAAGGAAAAATGAGCTGCCGGGGAGGGTGGTGAGTGTAAAAAAAAACACTGGACTATAAAGCCCAAGATCAATTGCTGACACCACTGGTGTTACAGGAACATCGTTGGTGTGTTTAAAAGCGATAAAAAACGTTTACACCAGCCCCTGATCTTCCTCCGACACTAACCAACTGCTGTAACTACCTAAAAACCACCATTAAATACTTTAATATCACTGTATTCACACAAACTGGACACTGTACTGCAGGATCACATATTACAGCAGAAAACAAAGCTGGATATTTTGTAGCCAGCTCACATATTTTGTTGGACAAAAATATGTTGTCTCTAACATTTTATTGATATGTTCAGTATCAACATATTTGCAACTCACGTGTCAACATATTCTTATTATGTTCACAGGAAATAGGATGTGGTTGAAATGATGGTCCTCAGGAAAACGCAATCACGTTTGCAATTTAGCTTTGTAGGAAGGTAATTTTTATGAGAATATTTTTGCTCTCTCACTTTTTCATATTTTTCCATATAGTTTTCGTCATTTTTGGTCACTCCTGCCTCACAGGCCTTGTCAGAGAGGGGAGAGACCTAACAAAAAAAGAGAAATTAAGATGAAGACCCAATTTTTAGATATTGTACAACATTTTGCAAATGCTGCTGACTAGCAAAGTCTAATTAAATTCCCTGTGAATACAGGGAGTGTGTTGAGTGTGCCAGTGCACCACAGTATTGAGACATCTATATGCTAATGGATGATAATTCCACTGTTCCACTAATTCCACTTAAAAAATGTGAGTTTTTTTAGTCTTTTGCCATTAAAGTAAATGTCAACCTCATACTGTCAACATTGTTTGTCTTATCACATTTGCAAGCAAAGGAGTTTTTTCTGTCTCGCTTTCCTTAAAATAGTTAATGTTACTGTGGCAAAAGAAAAGGTCCAAGCAGCAGATAAAAGTAGAAAGTACAATGGCTACTAATGGAATGGAAACTGCTAAACAAGCAAGAGTTCAAAATTCTCACTTCTACTTTATGATTCCTCACCTACTTTTACAGAATACTACTGTATGTAAATGCAATCTTAATGTTTCCTGATTATCCAGGTTGTGAAGCAAACGCTTATTTGTGAGGACTAAGTGGATTTGGAACTGGCTGAATGACGGATGGACGATCAGTACCCAGTGTTGTAAATCATGTAAATCTGTGTCCTACTGAGTCTTTTTACAGTTGACTGGAATGAATTTAACATGAATAACCTTTGACTAAGAGAGATGGAAAATGCCACCAACTGTCTCAAAGAATCGTCCGGAGGGCTAATGACATGCTGGTCAAGTGTTTCCAGAAAATCCCCTTCTAACCACAGCCTGTCTTCTCTAAGAGGACGACTGAGATAAAATGGCTTCAGATGTGTTCATACTGCTTCAACTCAAGTGCAAAGCAGCCTCTGCGGATTAACACATGGTTTCCCATTTGTCTTATCTCACCCGTCTCACACCACTGAAGTCTTGCTTCCAATGAAATTAAACAATGCAATAAATCACTGCAGCTGAAATTTAACTATGGTAACAGGAAGGCCACTTTATACAATATCTCCACTGAAGCTACAATGAAAGCTTCTCCTTTTTTACTGTGATGTGAACCAATGGTGGTGCATGTGGGTTTGCACAGCTCAAAGTAGATTTGCAGCAATGGAATACACTTCTCCATCTCATTCCTAAAGTCGCATCCTTCAGAAAGAGGCTCACATGACTGGACACACAGGCAAATAAACACACAAAGAAAAAAGCTGCATCCTTGTTAAAATCTCACAGATGGTTCGACTATGCTGTCGGCCCAACCTGCCACATTTCATTTTATAATGAACAACTTCATTTTATGTTGCGATTGCAATTTAACAGCCAGGGCTTCATCCCACAGCCTCTTTAAAGGAGATCGTCACAAAAAAGTTCATGATTTAACACATGAACTTGATCAGTAGGTGTAGTTTCGGTCCCTAAGCAAACATCTATTTTCTTACCTTCTCTTTCTATTTTTTTTTCTTTGTGTTTAAACAAAATCTCTCCCAATTGTGCTCAGCTCAGCCTTTGATTATCTGAGAAGATAGACCGTCTGAATTCAGCCACCAGGCCATTAATCTCTGACTGTGTCTGAGAGATGAGGGAGCCTTCATTGGTGACCTGCAGGGAATTATCTGCTCGCCTTAGTCTGCTGCAGAGACCCACTGGTGTGCTCAGACCACAGCGTGAGAAACACACTCGCCAATGGCCACCTGGGGCAGTGACTGTGGACACAGACGGGGAGAGAACACACTTTCTTAATTGTCTAACCCTTGCTTCTTGCTATTGTGAGCTTTAAACACACTCCAAAACTCGGAAAATGTTTGGACACATGTAATAAATGTGTGCAACAAGAACAGTCTGCAGGATGAGAAACTCCAGTTGTCAGTTATTATTCCAAAATATTTTTGACCTCATATTTTACAGAAACATGTTTCTTGATAATTACGTCCCTTTGTAAATAAACTGCATGTGGTTAGGCTCCTCTAACCAATTCCTGAAACATTTTGGCTTTGTTGCACAGCGCATGATCCTGCTAAAAGAGGCCACAGCCATCAGGGAATACCATTTACATAAAAGAGTGTACAGAGTCTGCAACAATGCTTAGGTGGGTGGTACATGTCAAAGTAACATCCATTCAGCAGAACAGAGCCCTTCTCCCTATAGGTTATCCTGCTGCCATGTGTCCCCTAGGTAAGCCACACACGTACATACACACATATACACTCATACACATTCACGTGAAGTAAAAGAAAACATGATTCATCAGACCAGGCCACCTTCTTTTTCCATTGCTCAGTGGATCAGTTTTGTTACTCACATGCCCATTGTTGCTGCTTTTAGCGAAGGAAAGGGGTCAGCAGGGGCACGCTGACTGGTCTATGGCTACGCAGCCCTATGTGCAACAAACTGCGATGCACTATGTATTCTGTATGCGTTTCTGTCAGAACTGGCATTAACTTATTCAGGTTTAAGAGCCACTGTTCCTTCCTTGGACTACTTTTGAAAGATACTGAACACTGTGGAGTGGAAACACCCCACATGAGCTGCAGTTTTGGAGATTTTCCGGACCTATTTTTCCTGCCTCTTACAAATCAACTTTGAGGAAAAAAATGTTCACTTGCTATCTAATATATCCCACCCACTAACAGGTGCCATGATGAAGATATAATCAGTATTATTGATTTCACATGGTCATAATCTTATGGCTTATATGTGTACCTTGGGATTAGGGTGGTAATTTGAGCTAATAGCCCTCTTAGGCCACAGTAGCCCCATTTCCTCCATGTTAGGTTCATTTTTCAGATATTGTTTTTTGAGAACAGGTCGGTTTACAGTCTGTTACATGTTGTTGCCGATCAAAGTTGGCAGTTATACCATGACACACTCATTTTTATATCATCAGATAACAAACCCCTCTGAGTGATACTGGAAGTCTCAACATTCAATTAGACAAACATGTTTTCTGGATCCACCACCATTAGAGAAACTGCAGAGGACTTACAAAGAGGAAATGGCAAATACATTTAAGGGATTTGACCCATAAGACTTTAATGATACTGTAAATATTTTCCTCCTCTTTATGCTGTGGCTGTAGAACATATCTTCTCTCCTTTGCTGCTCCTGCTGATCGATTAAGGGTAGCATCTCTCATTTGTAGCAAAGCCTCATTTTTCATGATGTTGGATTTTTTCTCCCTTTTTTTCCTTGTCCTCTAAACTGAGCTGAGGTTGTATATGGGCTCTTGACATTTGATAGATGAAGTCATCACTATCTTTACATGCACACACAAAACCAGGCAACTGGGAAAATTAGGTTAAGGCAAGACAATCAAACAAATATACACATTTATCTAACCTCCAGCATGTTTACCTGAAACAGCCTGGTTACTCAAACCAAACTGAATTATTAAGACATTTCAAATTCATTTTAAGTAGATTTTGGATGCAGCTTTCATGCTGCAGCAAAACTTTACAAGAAAACTCTCTTTTGCACAAGTGCACGATTCCTGTTAAATATCATGGGGAGTAGTTGATCGATATTATTGTAATTTGAAGGAATGTCTTAGAAAGCATTGGGAGTCAGATTATAATATATCATTTATTAGTGTGCTTATTGAAATATCATGAATGTCAGTCCCATTCATGGGACTTTTTCTTACTTTTACATACTTTAGAAGAGACTTTTCACCTGGAATATACGATTTTCCCACCTCTCTGCCATCTAGAGACATCTAAATGACTTCGTCAAAGAAGAACTTGGCAAGCGTGTCATACTGAACACCTTGTGCTGTTGATTCGTAAGTGTGAAATTAAAAAGATGTCAACCAACTTGTAGTAAAGTGGCTGTTTTACACACACTTAATTGGCAACATCAGCCAGGACGTGTGCAAAGGGCAGATCGACATTTCTATAAAGTAGACATTTATTCATTAACAAGTCCTCTCTCACTCCTTCTCTCATTTTTCTTGGGACTGTTTGCCAGCTTTCTGTCTGTGTTTCATCGGATCTCCTTTTAACTGAGTCTACATCCTCCTGGAGGCTCAGCCAGCGCTTGCTGAGTCTTTGCTCATAACTGTTTTAGCATCGTGTGGTTTTATGACTAACTCCAGCATCCATTCTCAGCACCTCTGGTCTCTGTGTGAACGACAGGCCAGTGTGCAGTTTTGATACCTTTCCATGGTACAAAACTGGTTTAGTGGTCATGGCAAAAACAGAGCGGCTGATGTTTGTCGATCCAGATTATTCATGCTACATAAGTTTACACTCTACTTTCAACTCTTTAACTTAATACACATAGGGCCCTGTTGCAAATGCATAAGCTCTACAACAAGTGCACAGTGTTAGGAAGTCTTGAAGAAGGTGCATGAATTGTGTGGGCGTCTCCGAGGACCCCATCTATTTTAGTTCATGTATAGCTGCAGCAGTGCAAAGTGCACGAAGGCTGGCTGAGGTGGAATATAAATCAGAGTAGTGATGCTTGAAAATCTTGCTCTGAAACAGCTATGCAAATCACAGTGACCTGCAGCAATGCTGGACCGAAGCAGTGACACACAGAATTGCTTACTGATATACTCTGACATCACCAGCTTAAACTTCTAAAGATAACTGGTATCAATATCAAAGGTCTTTTGATATTTTAGGTCTTTTGTGACAGAAATGTATTAAAATGAACTTCTTTTATAACACAATACTGTAACTCTAGCAATAAGAATAAAGTTGATAGACAACAGCTTTGTGGACATTGTTGTCATGCAATTAAAATTCTAAATATCTGATATTGCAATTTTATTGAAAGTGCTTTACAATGTTGCTTCTCATTCACCCATTCACACACACACGCACACGCCAATGGCAGTAGCTGCCATGCAGGGTGCTCACCTGACCAAGTGGCAGCAACTTGGCGTTTAGTGTCTTGCCTAAAGACACTTTGACATGTAGTCGGGAGGGACTGGGGGTCAAACCACTGACCCTGGGGTATGTGGATGACTGCCTCACCAAGCTGACGTAAAAATTTTGCAGTAAATCTACAGTCTACACCGCTGTAGCATTTACAGTGAAATATTGTAATTCACTGTCAACAAATGTGTAACCTGTCTCTTTCCTACATTTAAAGCAGACATTATCTTATGCTTAGCAATGAAGTCCATAAGATTATATATAGGCCCTTGGCATTTGATTGATGAAGCAATGTAGAAAAAAAATATAACGATATACATTTTTTACCTCAATTTTTCATTTCAGTGACTTGAAATTGTTTCACTCCCTGGTGTGTCAGTCACTGCAACCTATTCACCTCATGAGCAAGTGCTATTTGGGGAGAGAATGTATTCCTGCATCCTTTGGTAGTTTGTCTTTGTGATAGCAAATATATGAAAAAAAAACTGTTTTGTTATGAAAGCAATTTATAATTATTTCTTCATCAGGATTCGTGGAGAATCATTCTGATGAAGGAGAGAAAATGATAATTAGAAAAACACGTTCAACGCTCTCCATCTTTTTCTTCTCTGCTAGACACACAGTTCTGGGTCTCTGCTCATTGTAGTGATTGTGTTTTAAATCCAGTGTGTTGCATTCACATTCAACAATATCCACCCCTTCTGCAACTCTACATTACATCCAGCTTAACTGAGTTTTTGTTGTCCACACACTGAAACGGTTTGATGTTATTTGCACAGTGTATCACTGCAATATGCAAAGTAAGATATTGTAGAAAGTCTAAACTGTATATATTTGGACAAATAGTGTGATGGGGGGCCTTGAGGACCAGGGTTGAGAACCGCTGCAAAAATTTGGAAATAAAGAAAATAAAGTAGTATTTTAAAAGAAAGCAGTAATAATAGTGTAAATGAAAAAAAGTAAATTAATAAGTAATAATACATAATACATAATACAGTAAAGCTACTGTAAACGAAATGTACCTTTTCTGTACAGGCTTTGTTACTGGCCTCTGCTAGAAGTAAGTTAGTGTAAATTTTACAATAACCCCTATACAGTTTACCCTTACGAGGTGCAAATACACTCTTGCGATGGGCACCAGCACAACGATGGATGACGACTATTGTGTAACGCAAATATTTGGAAACAAAAAAAGCATTAAAAATGCCCCCCCACCCCCACCCCCACCACCCGCTACACACCAGAAGGATACATGCAAAAAAAGACAGGAAAGTGCAATGTGCTATGGATTGTGGAGTGTGGAGCTCTCTTTGGTGGCTGTTGTCTTCTGAAATAAGGGAGTTTTTTATGCACCACATGGTTAAAAGTATGTTGACACCCTTATTTCCATTTCAGGTACAACCGCTCTGTCGGTCTGTCCATCCATGCATGACATTTTCATTAGTTTTCTCCTCCCCCCTTTTTCTTTCTTAATAAGATTGATGGACTCAGATTTAGAAATGCAATCAGGTTATTGATTGATAATACTGATATGAAGCCTGCTTTAGAGTAATATAAAACAAATCTAATGAATAATACATACATGCAACTCAGCATGTAGTAGAGTCTCACAGGTTGAGCGCAGGCTTCAATAAATATCGCAATTAGAGAAGTCACAAACCGATGATGCTGATGATGGCTAAGATTTGTCTTGCGCTGCTGCTGCCGAGCTTTATTAATAAACCGTGATCAATTTGCTTGTACAGCTCTTCTAATTCCGGCTCAATTAGTATTCCATGCTCATTTGATATGAGAAGCAGCATAGAATGTTTGGCTGTCATGACTTATAAATAGTTTGAACCTGCATCCATTACATTTATTGACTTGATTCACATGTTTACTGCCTCTGTTCAGCAAACGGAAGCTAGAGTCCAAAAAATTCTCATATGTATTGATTTTAATTAACACAAGCAGCACAGTGCACCCTGAAACCCCCTCCCATCAACTGTTCATTACAATAAACTCAGCAGCAATAAAGCAAAGTTTAAGTACCACAATTTGCAAGCAAGGTTGGCTGAGTACAGTCATCTAGAATATAAAAATTACAATTTCACATATACAAAAACTACAGTTGCACCACAGTTTGATGGACTCATGGCTCTGGTGACATGCTCGAGGACCCTGCAGAGCTAGAGAAAAAAATCAAATGTTCCTGCAGCTTTGGTAAAGGTAAATCAGACACAGTTAGACACCAATAACAAATGAATATCTGATGGGTTTTTTGTGCCTTGACTGGGTGTACCAGCTTCATCCAAGCTGCCTGAGTCCTGTTGACGCTACATCTGGGTTGAGCTGCAACAGAAGGACAGATGCAAACATAGCAGGCAGTCTGATAACCCCCCCCCCCCACCACCACACACACACACACACACACACACACACACATACACACTCACACACACTATACAGGGTACAGTATATACAAAAACTCAATCACATGATTGCAGCAGAGCCACAGATCACAGAGTCTTTGTTGTGGCTGAGATGGAAGGAGCAAAATAAAAAGACAGAGAGAGAGAGAGAGAGAGAGAGAGAGAGAGAGAGAGAGAGAGAGAGAGAGAGAGAGAAGCAAATAGAAAAGATGAAGGAGAAGTGGGGATGGCAGCTGGTGCTTCCCACCAACCTCCTGCTGTCTGATTTCTCTATGTCTCCTCTCTTTATCTTGGGCTTTCACAGCCTCATTTCCACCCTCCATCTTTATGTCACCATTAAGCTTCAATATCTATCTATCTATCTATTTAACTGTCTATCTATCTATCTGTCTATCTATCTATCTATCTATCTATCTATCTATCTATCTATCTATCTATCTATCTATCTATCTATCTATCTATCTATCTATCTATCTATCTATCTATCTATCTATCTATCTATCTATCTATCTATCTGTGTATTTATTTAACTATCTGGAGTAGTAGTGGTGAAATAAAAGTGAAGCAGTCATACTTCTGTCAGACTCACTCTAAATTTAGCTCCCGCTGCAATGCAGGTGACAACCCGAAGCACACACACACACACACACACACACACACACACAAATAAAACCACACACACAGCCCAGCCACCAGCACAGTAAAAAAAGAAAGCTTTCCGGTTGTTTCCTCATCAAATGAAGAGCCACTTTAAATCTGCCCGTCTCCCCCACCCTGCCGTCCATCCATCTCTGAAAAAAAAAAAGCTTAGGGCTGCCATAGGACTCGAGCGGCCATCATGCGTTTTTTCTCCACTTATCTTAGTTACTGCTCTGTGTTGTTTGCCTGCATGAATTTATGACATGGCTCGCTGCCCTGTGGGTAATGCGTTGAAATAAAGAAAGAAATGAAGGGTCTCTGTACTTGGATATTTAATACAATATATTTTTTATTTTCATGCCACCTCGCTGGCTGCCTGAGGAGATCTTTTGGAAATACCCACCTCTCTCCGTTACCCCCCTGTCTCTTCATCTCTCTCCTTTGCTAGATTTGCGACTGAAAAGGAAAAATTGTCAATGTGCCCACAAAGAGGAGGAGGTAAGAGGATCTGATTAATGCACGTTCCCTCTTTATGCATTCAGCATTTCCTGCAGTCTATTAGAACGACATGACTTATTCAAGTGGAGTTTTTGATTGAAGTTCTTTCTTTCTTGGCAGTTTCCAGCACTCCTCCCCCTTCTCTGTCATTTTCCAAAGGTTGGATCTCTGTTCTCCCCATCTTCTCATATCCCACCCGACGTTCCTGCCATTCTGGTGCCTCATTTGATCGGATGTGACAGGTCATATCCCTTCGCCACCACTCAGCTCATTCTGGTTGTATGAGACTGAGCGTTTTGACCCCATATGAACTGGTGATAAGAGATGGTTTGGTTGCAACTGTCATCTTTTATGGATCCACAGGGAAATGGTGATGATTTCAGTCCAGTGGCCACCCGCTTGCCTGTCTCCTGCTCCCATATTCAAAAATATGATGCTACAAAAGACCCTAATGTTATGTTTTAATCCAGTTCTTGCAGAAGCAGCGGTCACAGCTTTAAATGAACTCTAGTCCCCTTTGCACTCTTTGCTTTTCATTCAACAAATCATTTTACTCAAGTAAGTTCACCAGAGCAGTTGTCTTCTGGGGTTAAATCCAAGTCAAGACTCAACAGCTTGAGGGCAAGACAAAGGCAAGTCAAGCGAAGTCTTCATAACCAGCGTGTGGATCAAGATGCAAGTTTTCCGGTCTGTGCGTTCTGCGCGGAGAGCAACAGAGTGGCAGTTATTTCAAGCATCATTGGGTCTTAACGCAAGAGCCCAATTTATGCATTTTGTTTGCATAGACAAAGGGAGGTGAATGACAGCTGGTTCTGGTTCTGTGGTGAAAAGCCAAAGGTACTAACTTCAAGTAAAGAATTTAAACACAAACATTCAATCACCAAGCAAAATATTCTGTTGTCAAACTGCAAGAAAAGTTAACAAAAGGCGACAATTACACATTGCTACATTGCTGAGAGATTGATTCAGCAATTATGATGTTGATGCTTTGTATGATGTTATTTATCTCAATTGCAAAGCCGAGCACTGAGTTTGCAACACAGCCTTTTGTCAAAATCACACAGTTTTACCACGAACAGCTAATCTCAAAACTGTACAGAGTGTGAGCTTTATTTTATATTAAAGAAAACTTTCTTTCCTCTGTATTTTCTGTACACAGTTGAAACATTTCCATCTCACAACATAAATCCTGGCCGCCCAGGGCAACTTCACATCGACTTACATCTTTTTATTGTCTGCAAATACAACCTAACACAGCAGAAAAAGTCTAAAATTCAAGCTGAAAACAACTTACAGACTGAGCTCCTATAGACATTCATAACCTGTAGCATCATTAAATTAGATTCTTCAGAATAATTAACGCTGACCCTGAACGACACCGTAGGAACATGGAACATGACACACAGTCCTGGTTCTTACCATTGGTCGCTCAAATGTGCCAGGAAGGAATTACTAAGCTTTTGACAGATGACCCAGTTGGCCATATTTTCCCCAGCCCACTTGTCAGGAGAACTTGCTAATAACAATGATACACTCCCTTCATCTGGGAAACCTGGAGTGAATTGATCTTTTTTCAGGTGGACTTAAGATGAGCTAGATTTAATAGCCACACTGCTGGGCACCAGGGAATCTTTTCTCCTAAAAAATATCATTATAAACCCAGGATTTGGGCGATGCCCATCACAATTCTCGAGTAAAGCTGACAGCCTTGGGGCTCCAGCAGAAATCCCTTTACACAAAGTTCATATGTGCTTTGAACTACAGAGTTTTGTGTTGTTTCTTGAGACATGGAAAGAAAGCGTTCAGCTAAATACATTTATATTTTAATTAATTAACTAAATGCCAGCCTACTTTCCACCAACTTTTTCCAAGAAAACTAAGACGTCTCTATCTCTCACTGACTGCCAGTGCTGCTGGGAGCCTTTAGGGACTGTGGGCAGCACAGGGAGGCAGATGGACCTCAATCCTATTACACAGCTCCTTATACAATATTTCTATTACACACTCTCTCACTTGCGTACAAACGCACACACATGAACTGTAGCTGTCCCTTTTCTTCTTGTGGCTAAACTTGAGACTGTCCCACAAAGCAAAAAAATAAATTTCATATAATATAACTACTGTATGTGATGAATATCCTCTAATTAGTCTTCTTAATTTAACTTAACATTGTAATGCATAAAAAAAAAAAAAAAAAAAATAATGAATCTATTAAGAAGCACTGACCAACAAACATGTCAGACACTTGAAACTCTGTGATCTCACTTTGAATAAAAAGCTTCTGACAAATGATGCCATGCTCATGACTGTGGATGGTGTCAATCTCCTTTATGAATTACAGCAACAAATCTCCTAAAAAAGAATTTTTGTATCACATTTTGTAATTAGGTTTTTTAGTAACATCATGAGAATCTTATCCAAGTTACAAATATGTTGATATCGAAAGTCAACATGTTTGCAGTAAAATCGGTGTGTAAACTTTTTATTTTAATTATTTTGTTTGTTTTTAACATTTATTCCTTTTAAAGATGCACGATAGGAGATGTCAGGGTCAGGTCTAAGTTCCAGTAATGTCTAGCATTTTCACAATAAAACCTTAATTCCACTTCCTGTCTTCTACCAATTTTCATTCTTTTTTTTTTTTTAATCGGGAGAAGAAGATCAAAATGTTCACATTTGTTGAAATTCAAAAAGCACTGCAAGATGATCAGCATGACTTCTTTATTATCTCGAGAGCTGCTGATCCCATCTACAGAGTTTTGGCTGCATAACTTTCTTCTTCTACAGCGCGGGGCTGTGAGCTGCAATGGAGACATTAGTTTTGGTGTTTGATCAAACATCCATCTCTTTATTGCCCATCTTCCCCTCTGCATCTGTTTCAGTCTCGTCTGTTTGCAATTTAAAAAAAAAAAATTACTAATGAAATTTGTAAATAGTGACTAACACTCTTTGCCTTCAACAGAAGGCCGACCGTCCTGTGGAGCACGTACTGTATGAGTAAAGTGTGGTGATGGAGTCAACACAATAATGAGTCATGTAGAGAGAGAAGGTAGTTAGTGTTGATTGAGTATGTACATGTGCTCAACGCACAACTGTTTGACTCTGCTGAGTGTTGCCTATCAATTGGAGGAGAGGCAATATGTGTACACAGCTGTACTCATACGATAGCCTCTTATGCCTGTGAGCCCAGAAGCTAGAGTAGTTAGATGCTCTCTCCACATACACACATTATGCTCAGGGAAGTAAACATGCAAATAGCTTCAAGCCTCGAGATGCAGCCAAAAAATTTAAAACTTAAACATGCAAGTTTAACTTTAAAAGCCTCATCCTGAAAATACACTTTTACATATACCCAGAAGTATAGAGCCTGCAACAGACAACAGTAAAAAAACAAATGGCACAAAAACAAATATCTGCAGTTGTGGTTTACTATAAGTCAGTTACTTTTGAAAACTCTGTATCTACAATAGTAATACAATGATTTATGTGTGTAAAATCCCTCCTTTTACTAGTCTTTACAAGTAGACTCAAATAAAAAAAATATTACAACTAAATGCTACTGTCCTAGTGGAGCTGAGAAATTTCTCTTGAGTTTTTTGTCTCATTATCTCGGGGTTTCACTGATTTCTTCAAATTTTCTCTCCATGGTGAAAAATGCTAAATGGTGTGTTCATGTCTTTAGCAACTCCCACAACTCAATTTACCCAGTATGCAACTAAAGTTGTCTACCAAACTCAAGAATCATTTCAACAACAATGAACACATCTTTAATTAAAGCTGTTGAATTGAAGCTGAATATTGTGAATGTGAATTTAAAAACAAAAATTGCATTTGTTGTACCTATTTCCATGCTTGGCACACAATGTGGAAAATCATTTAGGTGTAGTGAGGCTGAGTAATGTCAGTTGTGTTAAGTCCAATGGCCGTTTAACAAGTATGGACAAAATACTAGTCTAACTAACACTGTCTCTTATTAGGCTGAAAGTGGACATCCTCCCTCCACACGCTGTGTGGACACTGCATCATAGAGTTATTCTGCCTCATACTGGTGTTGTACGTGCTATCAGAGGACCAGGGTCACGGCTGTAACCATTCATGTTTGCAGTATGGGTATCACATTTAGAGATTACGCTCTGAATCTTGACACCATTTGAATAACACTGCTCCCTCTAAAATCCCTGTTCATCTTATTTGTAAAGCAGAAAATGTTTAAGGTAGACTAGTGTAGTGTAGAATTGTAAAAATTACCTTTAGATGTGTATTACTGCACTTGATGTACACATTGGTGGCCTCACACAACAGACAGTGCATTAGGCAGAATTGGAAACACAAACACAACTTAGGAAATATTTCTCATCTAGTTTCCTTTTCCCCTATTTAATGATTTTGTCTGTATCTCCCATCCCACACCCAGTGATGAGTCCATTTGGTTACAGACTGTCAGGAAAACAGATTGATCCTTGTTATACTGCTTGGGGAAGAACAGCAGGGATTAAGGGAGAAGCCAGACAACAAGCAACAGGCCCAGACCGTTCCACACACTTCACAGGCAGAAGGTGTTGGACATGGTGTACACTACACTTTGTATTACCCAGACAACAGAATGCAGATGTGCAGAGGTACCAATGGTTCAACTGTGGTAGGACATGATGCCACAGATACCCTTTTCCATTTCTTGTTGGACGCTCCAGGACCCCCACTATTTGATGCCATGGAAACAGCTTTACATACACACAAAAAATATGCTAGGTTTAGGAAAACACCTTCGGGGTTCCTATCGTAACCATGTACGCCAAGTTGTGTTACAATCTTGCACTAGAGTCGGACCACAGACTCCTGTTGAAAGATTCTAGTGTTACTTCACTGGATTTTGTAATCATGGTCAACCAGCTTTTCCAGACCTCTAGATAATATCATCTGAGGTCCGAATGATGTAAAACTCCGGATGATGTAATCTGGAGGAGTTTTTCAACTAGAAGATAAATACTTTGATATAGGGAAGTCAGAGGGAAATTTAAAAGGATTAATGTACATTTACACCCCAAACTAAAGCCATAGAGAGCAAGTTAATCATTCGCCCTTTAAGTACACTTTTCAAGTATCTGTACCTTACCCAAGTGGATTTAAATAAGACTACTTTGATTTTTACTCCAATACATCTAAGAGCAAACATTTTTACTTTTTGCTCCACTACATTTCTAATCAAAGTTGCGTTACAGTCACATCACTTTATACATTTCATAACCACATTTTCCATTTTGTACTTTCATGGTCTTATTTTAAAGACTTATTTGACATATTAGCAGTACTCAAAGCTATTTTACCCTTTATTATATAGTTAATCAGCTTCAACGCATCATTTATGTCTATTACCATTATTTAGCTAATGTCCCCCAAAACACGAAGCAGCACTGGTCCACAGAAGAAGACAGAGAAAAAAAAAAGGCTTACACCTCCAGCATTGCTCACCACACATACAGCATAGGTATATGGACATAAAATGTGCCATTTTAGGCCATCTGAAGTCCAACATCCACCCTGCCACACACTCAGCAATATCACCATCACTGCTCTGTCACACATTACTACTTACCCACTTTTCTGGCATATGTGGAAGTCAACTATCAAAGCAATCTCTTCCCTACATATTAATACTTTTTTAAGGAGGGGTGCTGTCTCATTTGTCATTTATAAAAATTTTTGGTGGATTTTTGGTGGACATTTTTGGCAGCATGGTTGTTTGAGGTCTGTTTGACTTGACTCTGCGCAGCAGAGTGTGGAGCTAAAGCTTGTGCCCCTTTGATGGATGCGTAACCCTGCAGACGAGACCAGGAGACAGGTCACGAGACGGGTAGTGAATCTCCTTTCTGACCTTCACAGAAACAATAAAAAATCACTATAGGACATCAACACAATGGGATTTGCTGTTGTTATTATAGTGTTCATGTTGACTGTATTCCATCCACCCCTACAACACAGCTCAGTGCATGGGCTCTCACCCAGGCCAAACAAAAGAATCAGTCCAGGGCTGGGTCATTTCAGTATTCAGTGGAGGACTTCACCCCTGTGCACATATAATTGAAAATAAAGTAAATGTTGGTCAAATTTCAAGTTCAGCCATGGAGTACCTGCCTATGTTCTCAGTTTGACCCAGTGTAGTACATTATAACTATCGACCCACACGCTCAAAAACTCACACGAGGGGCTTGAGCTCACTTGAGCACTGAAAGAGATCAAAGCCTGATAATACAGCATTTCCAAGCTTTCAACTAAGCAATATCCACCTCCTGTAACAGGAAAGTGTGGCCTCTGGTCAGAACTGCTGCACCAATTGATGAAGTGCAATTGGCAGCAGCTATGCAGCCGACCTAATGTCTTCCTCGCTTCCTTATTGCAGAGCAAACCTTCACAGGCTCATCTATCAGTACTGTTACTTCCTGTTGAGAACGAATCCATGAATCCTTCCTTTTCAAAATCAGCGTAATCAAAGTACAACAACTGACAACGAAGCCCGTTTCAAAACACTTCCTGCACTCCTACTGAGTTTTTAGAAGTCACAAGTGCAACTGAAATCTGTTGATAAACCCACACAGAAATAGAGCAAGGAGCGCTCGATTCGTTAAGCAGACATTTCAGTGGGGCAAGGTTGCCATGGTTATCGTCTGTCACCTCAGCATGGGGTGGAACACGCTTTAGTTGTTCTCAGTAGTTTGTGGTCTGTTCCTTACAATCTTAGCCTCGCTTTCATACAACACACAGAGCTCAGGAGCACATGGGAACTTGCAAAAAAAACCATATGAACATATGTGTGAGAGAGCAAACTGAAATAAATTATTAGTCGTCATTGCATTACACACAGATACACGCACTAAAGTACTCATACGTGCTGGTTTCATACTCTGAGTCCATCTTTCTCCCATTATTCACGCAGTCCTCCTCTCTGCTTTTAGTTTCCTCTCTTGTGGGTGTTGAAGAACAATAGATGATGAATGGGAATAGCCATCTACCGTAGGCTATGTGAATCAGACGGCTCTGTATTTATAGTGGCAACCCACTCACTCCACGACCAGGTACTCCACATTGGCCTCTGTGGTGAACAGTGTTTGGCCAAAGACACTGCCTCGAGCACACGCACAGTCAATATTGCCAGTGTATCGAGGGATTAGAAACACAGCGGGTGGCTGCAATTGAGGGAAATCTCTGCAGCTGTAATTTATGAGGACATGGACTTTGAGATAGAGATGAAGGATCTTTTGTCAGTTTTGCTAAAAGGTGAATTTACTTGCCCGTCAAAAAAGGTCTTGAGGTCTCCCCCCTTCAAGTCCTTCCATCAATTATCTGCACAAATAAAATGAGAATCTTGAGGGAATGACCTGTCCAGCTATGAGTGTGAAAGTTTCATTTGGACTGAGAAGGACAGGGAGAGCACAGCATGCACTTTACCCTGCCCCAGAGTGAGTCTGTGTCTGTGTGTGTGTGTGTGTGTGTGTGGGGGTGTGTGTTCAGTCCTGTTGCAACAGTTGTCAAAAGTACTTCCGTGCTCATTCTGTCAGTGTGTGTGTGCACACACAATCCCAGGGGCCAGGGACATAGGCAGTCGCTGGATAAATTGGTTTCGTTAGGTCGCCAGTGAGTCCAATCACCTAGAGGAGCCCGAGGAGTCGACTGGATTCAGACCATCAGGCTTGATAGGAGCTGATTTCATGAGCAAGTACTCCATGATGCAGTCGGTCGATGATGGTGTGTGGTTCTGGTCTAAAGCCGAGGCGTGAGGGCTGAGACATGCAGCAGGTATGTCATAGGTTGTGTGCATGCATAACCATCAGCTACATGTAAAAAAAAAGTATTTTATGCATCGAAATAATCAAAGCTGCTTTTCCTCTTCCAAGTACAAAAAATAAAAAATAAAAAAGTATTGCATCATCTCCTGGCTCTGTCTTGTATTAGCCAGGTACTTATTAAAACATGCAGTCCTGTGCCAGAGCTTTGCATTAAATAATGGAAACCCACACAGTACAGATTATATAACGCTTGTGAAATTATGAAATGCAGCAAATGAGAGTGAGTCGTTATCCTACAGGGTAGAAACTGCCACAGTTCATCTTTGAACAACGGCATTTTTTGAAACACTGTGCAAAGATTGATCCATTTTGAGTAAATGTATATTTTGTATAGTCTTTAAATGGCACATTCTGCAATACACAAGCTGTTAATTGTCTTTGACTTGGAGAATATAGACTATAGATAGAATATAGATAGATATAGATAGATAGATAGAGAGAGAGAGAGAGAGAGTTAGTGAAAGCCGTCATCTGTCATCTCAACTATCACTGAGGCAAAAAGTGCTAGGCAGACATCTTTGGAGCCAGGGTGAACGATTTGTCCCTAAAAAAAATCACAATGGAAAAAATGTCGAAATGTTTCTTCCGGGCAGACATGTCTCCACTGACCTGCTACTGTTGCTCTAAATCCATGAACAGAAGCTCCAAAAGCAAACCCTGGTTAACTTTCTCAGCTTTTCTCCGGTCATTTTTGGATTTCATGCCGGTGTTACATGTTGGTGTCGAGTGCCTACAGACTAGCTCCTCCAGCAACAATCTTAATTCATGACATATTGAGTTTTAAATCTTATTTTACTGAAGCCGAGCTCAGGCTGGCTTGATCTTTCTTAAGCACCACAATGTACAAACATTGCATTTTAATGTTAACCAAAGCATCGTCTTGTCCTTTTGAGATAACAGGACTTTAAATGATCTAATTTCAGTACTAAATTAGAAACCGCTCAAGTGTTAAAATCTTTTTAAAGATAATAATGAAATACCTATACACTTGCGTCGCACACATTTTCTGCACACTGTGATGAAGGTGGCGGCGCCCAGTCTGAACCTCATTAGGAATTCTGTCTATGGTCCGATCCATTCCCATAACCTGTGAAAGCTAAATTCTCCCAGAGGAGCTGTAGCCCTGGACACAGAGCTTACCAGCAGTACTCCAGAGACACAATCCATTTTTATCTGCCTGCCCAAAGCTTCATGAAAAAAAAAATAAATAGGGCTGTTAAAACGGAGAGGCTTTTCTCTTAAACTACAACAAATAGACACAGCCATAAAAGGAGAACTACAGAGGAGTTGTGAAATTGCTCCGAAGCTTTGTAGCTGCTTCTTTACCTTCTGCTGATTGATAAAACACTCGTCAAACTGTCCCCACATCACTTACACACATCTGTGCACTTCCTCGTTTTCAGCGTGGCTTCATTTTCTCTTATCATATTACTCTCTCTGCATGGCTGTGTGTGTGGATTGTGCACGGGATCAATAGAACATTTTTGCTCCTGACCTCTTATTGCTGTCCTGTGAGCCTCCAGCTCCTCTCTGTCTGTCTTTGCCTGTTTCACCCTGTCATCAGCTGCAGGACTCCAGAGCCTGTTGAGGCTGCATGGCATCAACAGAATGACTTGCATTGTATGAAGAGTGAATAAAACTCCCGTTGTAACGCTTTGTAAAGCGCGTCATGTGTTGTAGACTTAAATTAAACAAATCCATGATAACAATAAGCCAGATGACAAACACTATTTTCTGCAAAAACAATGACATTTCTCATTTACAAAAGTATTTAGACCCTTTTGCTGTGGCTTACTTTAATTTTCAGAATGTCAGATAAGATTTTCCTGTCATCCAGGTTTGGTTATTCAAACATTGAATCAGAGATAGATACTTCATTTAACCTGATCAAAGCTCAGTGACATTTCAAGACAGCAGCAGTAACAACATAGCCTAAAAACACTGTCCTAAACACACTCATACTTTCCCTCAATTTTGCTTAATCTTTAAGATGATTATCAGCCAGTGAGTTGATCTCAGTACAGCAAGTGATGGCCAACCAACCAAAGGATATACCATACAATAGTAAGTTCTAAAACAACACCCGGTGTTAAATCTGAGAGCACTGTGATAAAATCATGTCAACTGGACTTCTCACTTCTTGGTTAGACATGTTTCGCTACTTATCCAGGCTGCTTCTTCAGTCTGAGGGAATGTTGCAAGAAGACCCAGATATATTCTACAGAGCAGGCTTTGTTATATACCTGGCCTGAATAGACTCATTAGGTGGATAATAGAAAACAGGGTGGAGTCATCAAGATGCAATGATTATGACCCCTAATGATAACAGCCCTAATCCCTAAGGATGGGGATGGGAATCGTTCTCTCAACACAGGTGAAGGCCCCCGACATAACATGTCTCCCTTTGTCCAAGCTGCCCTTTCATCCATCCTAAGGAAGATTAAGAACTCTGCAGACATCCATCAAGAAGAAACAAGTCCAATTGACAATTCAATTGATGATTGAATCTTCAGATTTCCTCAGAATGTATCCAAGAAGCTAGGAGTAGCTCACAAACTCTGTAGCTGAGCATGTCATTTACACACTCAACAGGACAGTTGTTTTTAGAGCCATCAGCACCGCCAGACCCACTGACAACAGCTGTCAATTGAATTCACAGGTTGTCTTATTCCGTACTGGTAAGTAAGGTTACACAACATGTTTTAGGGAAGCTGTAAAGGGGATGTCAGGAAAGTCAAGCTCCATGAAGGAGGAGCACACTCTTATTAATACAGAATAGCAACTATCACTGTTTTCTGAATCTGAATGTTCTCAAAGAAACTGTGTATAGACCTCTGCAATACATTTTATCCCAGTGATTATAGTAAGGAATTCTTTCTTAAGCTTTAAGGGTCCACAGGAGATACTTTGTTGGGCTGATTGTTGAATATAGCCCAGTTGGCGCACTGTTATAAAAGATGTTCCTATGGGTTGAACTAGACGGTTGCAGCAAACAAGACGATCATATACTTAACATATATTTATGTTGGAGGACAGTTCTACTCTTTTACTGAGCTTTGTGAGAATAAATACGTGCCTGTAACACATGTAAAATCTGCAGCTTGTGTTATAAAAAAGAACTTAAAATACGACTTAAAAGAGGGAAAGTGAGAAGGAACTCTTTGTTTTACAGATGCCAAACATGTTCTCACATCACTGCATCTGTTATGAGCACCCAATCCAACTTGTCAGCCCATAGTTATGGTTTGGTAGGTCACTTACTACTTACTGGCATAGTTATTTTTTTACAATTGGTGATGGTTTTAAAATCAACTTAAAGTAGTTGTAGAATGCTAACTCATGACTTTGAAACAAGAGACACCTCCCACTCGATGTCCACAATGTAGCCTGTGGTGCCCATTGCATTTACATCTGCAAAATATAAACTTTAACTGTAATAATTGCATACAACCTGTCCCATTCTATCTACAATTAGGAAAAAAGTCCTATTTCAGGCTGCATTGATGTTTTGTTTTGTTTTGTTTTCTTAAAACCTAGGCCAATTTCAAACCCTTAAATCTCATTTTATTTTCAGTAGCAACTTATTCATATTTAGGGGTCACAGTGGATGGAGCACCTCGCAGCATGCCATGAGCAAAAGGCATGGAGACTCAGACAGGTCACCAGTCCACGGCAGGGCTGCAGTCGCACACGCTCACAGTGTGAAATGAAAGTATAAAATATTTATACATGCACTTGAGGATCATAAAATGAACGTTAGTCCAGAGCTCCCCAGAGCAGCCAGCAGAATGTGCTTTGTTAATATTGCAATGCACAGATCTTTGATGTGGCACTCCTATGTACGTGTAACGACTAAGAACAAAGTGTTTTCACAGGGTTTAGCAAGTTGGAGAATGCACAAGTCTATCAGTGTGACTCATATTGAAGCAATTTAAGTTTTGAAATTACAATAACAGCAATTTAGTGACCACCTTTACCATGAGGAGTGGACTGTCCCAAAGGACTTATAATATATTTTTTGTCACTTAATGACACTGCCTTAAGCTTTTTAGATCCTTTGGATTCGCTTTTGGGTGCCCCAGCCCCACGATTTGATGCCACAGGGATGTCTTTGCATACACACACAACTTCAGGGTCAGGTTTAATTAAAAGGACAAATTACATAGAAACAAAACATGTAAAGTTACACACGTACTTACCATAAATTGCATGTTCATGACATTGTGTAAAGATTATCATTAAGGCACACGGCATCTCATTTGGAGTCAAACTGTGGTCTCCTGTGGGAAAGTCCTGTTTTATATTGTACTGTCCGACCACCCCCGACCACCTCCATGTGAGGACTTTTATGCTTTAGACATCACATATTGAAGGGTTTCTACTGTATTTACAGTTTTTTGAGGCCTTAGGAATAAAAACAGGCAAGCACGCGACTAATACACAACAAACTTTGCTGGGAGAGCAATGATATTCCCATTTGTCAGTAGATGACTTTGTATTTGTAAAGCAGATGGGTGAGGTTGACACAATTATTAAAATACAATAATGACAAAATGAATGCTTATTTGCATTTGAGAACTTAACAGCATGAATTCATGGCACATGCATCTGCTAATGACTATTTACACTGGTAAGGGAGTCAAGCTTTAGGCATGTCGTGACTTACAGTAACGGGAGAGGCAGAAACACACCGAGACAGGAAACTTTGTCATGTTTAGGGAGGGTGAGCTGAAGTGTGACAGTATTGTGTGTGTGTGTGTGTGTGTGTGTGTGTGTGTGTATATCTGTTAGGTCTTCCCTACAGTGCAGTGTGCCTGTGAAATATTAACACTGTGTCATCGTGTTTCTGTTTTTTTTGGGGGGGGTTGAGCAGATAAAGAAAAAAAGTGAAGCTCAAAGAGGAAGGTTTAGGTGAGATGCACAGCAGCCTCGTTAGCGCTGCATTTTCACTAGAGGCGTGTGCTGGTGTGTCTTTGTTGGAGAGGTGCAATGCCAGTTAAACCACGTTTCTTGGCAAATATGTTGATGGTTTAAACCATAAATCCATGAATGGTTGAATTCATGTTTTTTTTTAATACAAAGTATGCGTGGATGAGAAATGAACAGACTTGTCTGCGCATGGATTTTTGTGCTTATATTTGTTATAGAGTTAGGGCCAAAAAAGGTTTTAGGACCTAAAAAAAAAAAGACCTGTCTGAGTGTTAGGACTTGGTTTTATTGTTAAGGTTAGGGGGTTTCAGGTTCATTTAGATGTGATAGTTAAGGTTAGGGAGTGCAGTATGTTAATGTGAAGTACTAACAAGGACAGATTTAGTAACTTGTCTGTGTGTGGATATTTGGCACTGCGTGACATCTGGGAGATCAACAAATAGACAAGCTTTATTAATCTTTGTGTGGGTACCTTTCAGACACACACAATTCAGCTAAATTCATAAATGCATGTTCTGACCAGACTAAAATTGTAATTTTTGTCCCTGACAACAGCTTTCCCCAAAGCACCTCTGGAAGGTAAATATAAAATGGCACGGTGCGGTAATGCCTATGCAGGAAAGTGGCGCTTTGTAGAAATGACATTACAATGAGATCATTACTTAATTAAAGAATTATGGCAACAAGGTGACACATAATATCGTTGAGTAGATTTCAAGAGATAAAGGTTTGAGTATAATGTATTAAATAAGTTAGGGAAATGTAGTCAAAAATAATAAACCACTAATAAGTAAGGCAATCAATTGTATTTACTCTTAATTTTCCGTAGGTTACTTAACCCAGCACATTTTATTATTACATTTATTAAATATAAATTAACAAAATCTCTAAAAATACCAAATATCTACATTAAAAAGTTGTTGTAGTTTATTAAATATGCATTTCTATATGACCTTCGTTTATTGGTTTAAGCAATAGAAACTAAGTGACACCTCAAAAACAAAGCTTTTTTTTCTACACAACTGTCACTTTGAGCGACAGATTGCATTAATTGCACTTAAGCCAACACATATTGGCTTTGGTTTTTTACAAGCCAATTTTCCATTAACAATCCTAACACTGAGTGGTCGTTAACAATTGAAGGTGTTTTCTCAGCACCTAGACGGATGTCACTCTCTTCACAAAGTGACCCCCCCCGAAGCAATAAATGTGCCGTGCTGCAACAGCTACACTGTGAAAAATTTGAATAAACAAGAGCTCAGACATTTAGCTAACCATAGCTGCTGCTACTACACAGCAAATATTATATATCCATCTAAAAACCAAAAACATCTTAATAGACAATTACTGTATTTGTGCATTTCAAGGTCAGACATATCACACATGACGGTTCTGACTGACTTCTTCTTATGAACGGAACAGGCAGAAGTGAGAAGTAAAGCATTGTTATGTCAAACTAGTTCCACTATTTGTATCATTTTAAAGTTACTTTGATTGAGATTAGGGGGAATTAATGCTTAATTAACAATTTTACAGTGTACACTAATACAAATGATGTGTGAGATTCATTGATGGATAATGGACATGGAAAAGGACATTGCCAAGTAAAAGGGCCCTTCTTAGCTCCTAAACCCTGGGCTTTTGTTTGATATGCCCAATTATGACAAGATTGGACTCTTAAAGCAGTTTGAATTCTCTGTTGATCCAGATAAAGAAATCTAGTTGTTCCTTCTTTCTGGCACTGCTATCTCGTTTTGTGATGAAGCAAATCCAAAACCTCGAAATGCTGAAATGCAACGTGTGGAGGTGAAATGGAAATACTTTGCCTTTCCTTCTTCCCCTGTGTTCTGGCCTTCCCGTCTCCCCTCCACTCACACCTAATGGAAGGAGAGTTAGTAATGTTGCAGGAATGAGCTGAAACACCTGGTGTTGATGCATGTCGCTTTGACACTAAAACTGTGTTTCAGAATTCAGCTGGCTTAATTCAGATACACACACACACACATAGACAGAATAGTCAGACACACCTGTTTCAAGTCTCCTCTGATAGTCATGTGGCTCTTTTTGCATTGGCCCAGTCTGCTGAGATAAAAGTATCGACACAGCCTTTGTTGTGTTTGCATCCAGAATGGACTTGGTGTCAGAAGGTGAATATGAGGTGAAAGTAGAAGCTGTCTCATCTTTCTTTCTGGACATATCGGTATCAAAGTCTGTGTGCATATATTTCATATTAAAACACTGACGAGGTGAAATGGGCTTTAAATTGCTACTTCAGATGTCAACAAATCATCCTACTTATGCAAAAACAAATGGATTGCTTTGAAGTGACACACTGTACTGTAGCTGATCCTCCACCCAAATGTTTTCAATGGAACTGGCTTCCTGTATAACATTTACTCCACTTGCTATTGTGTTAGAGTTATTATGGCACAAGCAAAGCAAAAAGTTAGCATGCACAGAAAGTTGTGCTGAGGAGGACTTTGGGATCGGAACTTTGGACTGATGTTTGATTTTGGTGAAAGTCTATGTGAACAATGTGTTTGTTACTATTACCAGGGTGACAAAGGTCCTGTAATGAGGAAATAAGAACTAATTAGATCAATGGCCTTCAGCTAGTCTCTTCAGGGGAGCAACATGGCACATGCAGTTACTATAGTCAGGAAGTACATGTGTAACATTTTGTTTTTTTATGTAATTTATCTTGTAACTTAACCTTACCCTGAAATTTTTGTGCCTAACCCATCTTGTCTTTTACATAACCTTACCCTGTGGGGGGGCTGTAGCCAAGTTGGTAAGGCAGTTGTCTACCTCAGTTGTCTACCTCAATGGCTCACTTCCCAGTACCTCCTTGCTATGTGTCGAAGTGTCCCTTGGCTAGACACCGAACCCCAAGTTGCTCCCGGTGGGTCAGGTGCGCACAGTGCATGGCTAGCACCAAGGGCCAGCCTGTTGCTGGTCCCAAGCCCGGATAGCAAAAATGGTAGGGTTACAGCAGGAAGGGCACCAGACATAAAAACTCATACCAAATGAACGTGTACAACACGTTCCGCTGTGGTGACCCCTGAAGAGACTAGCTGAAGGCCATTGATCTAATTCGTTCGGCGTGAATGGGTGAATGAGAAGCAACATTGTAAAGCGCTGTGGATAAAAGCACTTTATGAGCTACTATTTTCCCTAGCCCTGTCGCAGTTTTTGTGTGCATATAAAGTAATTCCTGTAGCGTCAAATAGTAAGGCCAAAGTGTACATGTAGCATCAATATGATATGCCAAAGCATTTAAAAAGTGATGCATTTGAAGGGTCATTATCTGATGCTGTGGGATGAAAATGTGTTTACTTTCATGACATTCGTAGCTGCATAAGGAAACTTTTAACAGTATTGCAACCAGGAAATGATCAGCCAACATCCATACCTATTTCCAATATTCAACTCCTTTTGGTTTTTATTGTTTGCTGTTAAAAATAACAAGCATATTCTTTCTCACTCTTCCTGTAAGTGCCCAGAACACCCTCCTTGTATTTCCATTCCAATATGGCCAAGACACAAACACCTGGCATAATCATTGGCTTTTTAATCAGCATTAAAGGAAGCCTGTATGTATGCGGTATGGATAGAAAGGATCAATTTTGCATTTCTGCAAGTGTGTGTGTGAAACCAGATGAATAAAATACATAAAAAATAAAGATGTCAAGAGGATTTCAGACAGAGTGCAGCAGAGCATTTAAAAACTATTCATATTTAGATGTCCCAAACTGTCAAAAAATGGATTAAACGCTACTGGAATCAATATGAGAATAACAGCCTTTTCCCAACAAAGTGCACAATTCACACTTATGCAAAAAGGATCGGCTTTAACTGTCAGAAACAATATGGCAGAATCTGTCATCTCCGTGACACAGGAAGACAAACATAAAACCACCCCACTAGTGCTGTCAAGATAATCCCACAGCTCTACGACTCTGCTCCTGCATCTCCGGGGTAAACACGTAGTCTATATTATGGTCTGCCTCTGCTGCAAGCTAAAACCGACACATAGAGACAGGACGTACACGCTTTAGGCTGAAAGCTGCATCTGAAAGAAGGCGTCCATCTATATGTATGGAACAACACGAAAATTTCGGTCACAGCATCTGGAGTTTGTTTCCTATGAGATGGATGATGGTGCCATTAATGCCTTTTGTTGACTGCAAAGCCTCCCGTGTCTCACCTGTGACTGTAGTGCTGCTGCAGAAACACAGAATCCAACATGGAGTCATCCACATCCCAAAGTGGAGCTGACTGTAATTTTAATAAACAAATCAACTGGAGGATATAAAAAAGTGTGTGTTTATGCATGCATGTGTGTGTGTGGGAGAGTGAGATATGTACTGTAACCAAGCAGAGCTCATTAACCTCTCCACAGAGCATAAAAAACTATTCATACACACAGAAATATAATAATCACTCACTCAGACCTACAATCCCTCTCTCATTCTATCTGCCTGTGTCTTCTCTTTTCTCCTCCCTCTGTTGAGAGGGCTCATAAATAAAACAGGGTAAGATTGCAGTGCCTGCAGCGATGAGGGATGCTGGCTGGGAAAGCTCCAGACCTAATGTACCCCAAAGAGAGCGGGCACAAACAGGCAGGAGCATGGCTAATATATAAATAGGCTAGTATTTTAGGGGGCATCCTGGATTCAGATGGGGTGATTTTGAACAATGTATGTATTTGGTAACACAGTTGTTGTCCTACTCAGGTTTAGGTTTACACACACACACACACACACACACACACACACACACACACACACACACACACACACACACACACACACACACACACACACACACACACACACACACACACACACACACACAGACACACAGAACTGTGTAGGTTTTATAAGACCACTGTGACCTAAGATTCTTTTGAGAGGCAGTAACCAGATGTGCTACTACTGCTGCTAATGTGAATAACATTTAAACCATTTCAGCCATGCACATTAAACAGTGCTAGTCATAGCTTAGTATGTTTTTAGTATGTATGGATTTTAAGAAACTATGGGTAAAAAAAAAAAATCTGACATGTCAAAGTATTGACGCATTTGTCAAGACAGTCAAAAGCAAGTGTGACGTTAGTTCCCCAGTTTGCACGCGCAGCCCCCTGCTGTGGACCCAACCACAGGCTGAGTGCCAAAGGACACGACACAGACCTCATGTCCTCGGAAAGGACAGACCTACTTTCAAGCTACTAAGATACTGAGACCCTTTGCATTAGATTTTCTATGCTTATTTTCTCTCTCTTTCTATCTCTTTGCTTGCTCACTTGCTCCCTGTGTGACTCCAGTAAAAGATCCACTGGGGGCAAGATCATCTTGAAATTTCTCCCCATAGCAATTAAAAAATCGTATCGGACCTGCTGGCTTGACCGCCGACTCTTTTTCGCCTTACAGCTCCCTCATTATGTGACACAAATCAATTATGGATGAAGGATTAAAAAAAAGCCTGCAAAGATGCACAGAGGCACTGATATGTGTCAAACCCTAACACAAAGGACACACGAGGAGGAGAAGGGGGAAAGAAAAGAGGACACACTGAAAGTAAGAGGCAGGGTTACAGAGTTTCTGTGGGGACTGTTTCAGATTATTCTCCGGTTCTGCCCTTTCTCTTCCTTAAAGGAGACGCTCTTTTGGTTTTGTCAAGCACAGACTGCTGCAGGTATGGCCGGAGCCTGTTTGTGGTCATTCAGTGTCTATTTTGAACGTCTTCTCGATAGTTTCAGGTTTTTTTCAATTTTTCTGTTTTTCTGCATCTTCTGGTTGTCATGCATTTCTTTTTGATCATTTTATGTCCTTTACCTGAACAATTTCAAATTTCAAACAGCATCTAGGAGCAGTAATTTCAGAGGCCCAGCTAGGCAGGATAAAGATCAGAGCTCTCATGCCAGTCTCGCAAAAAAAAAACAAAACAAAGAGAGAGGAATAACTGTTCCTTTAAGGCTGCAAATCTCTCCTCTTGTTTAGACCATATTTTCTTTCTCTCTCACTCTCTCTATTTTAGCATCTGTTCCATCTCTGCTGAACTATTTTCGTCCTCCTCTCTCCTTCTGTCTCAGTTTCTCACTTCTCTGTCTTCTCATACACCCTTCTCTGTTGCCTACTGTTCCCTGTCTCCATCCTCCCCCTCCATTTTCTCACATCTGCCTCTCCTGCTGAGCACTGCCTGTCTTCTTCTCTTTGCTCTCCTTCATTCACTCATTTGCTGTTAAGTCACCAAGGTCAGGAATGCTAAATTACTACTGACATTCTCCTTCAGGACTCCTCTTAACCCTTGCCACATGAGTCGGACTCTGCTGATCTTGTGCTCTGACATTTTTGCGTGTAAGGTTGTTTATGTGTGTCGGAGAACGGATATGCAAAATAATTCATTTCCGGTGCATTGTGGGATGGCCTGCTGCTCTCTGACTCTCTCCAAAGGAAGAAGAAATCACTTCTCCATCTTCCTCTGCTAAGTCTCTCCATCAATTCCCTTCTGTCGATCCCTCGCTCCCTCTAGCTTCACAAGTTGTAATTGTATTCAGGGTAAAATGGAGCAAGGGCAATGCAAGGCCCCCTCCTCCGAGGACGGTGGCTGCAGGCCATTTAGACAGCGTGGCGAATAAAACACACGGGCCTTGGCATATCAAGGGGTCCCTGCACGCTAGAGTAGCAACACCATCCGTGCATTATGACGCCGGCTGAACACAGCACTGCATAACCGAGCACAGATTTATGCTCAGTCAGAGGACGGGTAAGTGATGGAGAGATGGATGCATAGAAATCAGATATAGAATATAAATCATCACTTACCTGCTTGGTAGAAAACAAGCAGTATGCAGGACCGGAGAGCAAAAGAAAAAGGAAAGAAAACATTAGAAAACAATAGGAAGACATAGAGTACAGAACAATATATGGTTCTATAGCATATTATCATGGTCAGATAAATATAAAAAGTCTTAGTTTATGATATGTTTTGGCTTAATCCTGATCTGATTATAGACCTAAAGGGTTGTGTAGTGTGTGGGGATACCAGACATGATCTTTATACTGCAGCCTGGCTGCAGTATGGAATATTCCTGTGAGCGAGCTCACTGTAACCACCAGGATGTTGTGTACTTGTAGACTTAACTTGCACGACCCTCCAATGAGACTAAGAATAAAACTATATTTCTGACTCATGCTGCAAAATTTGTACAGCCTGCTGAATCTGCCTTCTCAGCCGTGACTTTTTCGACATATTTTTATGTCTACATTTGTATCTCAGTGCTAAACACAAGTGCCACTAGCTGCCAACAACAGTTCTCCTTCTGGAGCCTGGTGCTTTCGCTGTTGAAATGCAGAGACCTGGTTCTAAAGTGATGTCACAGGGCGTGTAACATGACATGCATCACGTGACTGGCTGCAACACAAGCAATGTCAGCATTGTCACAGTGGTCATGTACCAATCTAGTTCTTTAAAGATTTCACAATGGTTTTATGTTCCCTACAGGTCGCCAAACAGTAATATGTATGTTTTGTCTGTTTTTGGTTGTATGTCGTTTATCTAAGTGTGTGGTCCTGCATCTTGACTGTATTTTAGAGAATGATTAATAAAAAAGCAAATGGTGCATGTCAGCTAATTTAGTCAATATGAAATGAAAACACAACTTTGACAAATATTAACACAATTTAAACCTATATCTAACACCCACTGACTCATAATCACAGTTTGTGACCATTCACATATTCACATATTATCTTCACTATCTAGCCTCATACAAAACACATGGATTTTAAACTCTGCAGACAAAAAAAAATTTCCATGTGCTGTGTAAGATTAACCATCAGTTTCTTTCCAAAATGGCAGGCCAGAAAATGTAACGTCCCCTATGACTAATCGCTGGCATTTACCGTGAGTTATAATAACCACGTGATTTTTTTGGGATCATTGCCTTTCAAAACAACAAAAAAGACACAATCTAGTTGTTTTTATTAATGTATTTGTATTTATTTATTTATTTGTTGGTGCCTCAAACACCAGGGGGTGATTTAAAATACTGCATATTGAGGCAGGACCTTTCAACCACCCCAGGCTTAACACTGTGTGGGACAGTCTGGGCTATAATCCTGTCCTCCTTGCTCAAGAGATTTAATGAAGCTTCCACAGTGGGGACATGACAGCATGTCTCTGCTCATTTAAGACAGCTTATGAAGTTGCATTGAAGTAGAAAAGCGTGCAAAATGTTTGCAGTACACAATTCTTTTGTTTGATAAGAGAGAAGCAGTTTGGATGGAACCGAAAAGGCAAATGTCAAGGTTTTGTTTTTATAATCAAAACGTGAAGTGGGTTTCAACTTAATTGATCCACACAAGTGAAGTGTTGGCATTTTTAATCATAATGTTAGGTTAATTGGATGAGATTTGTGTGTGCACAAACAGCATGAGAAACATGAGGAATTAGAGTGTTGGTGACGGTGGGGTTAAACTCCATAGTGTGTGTGTGTGTGTTGATGAAAACTGCACCAATCCAGAAATACAACTTTCATCATTACCCATTTCAGCACACTGGTGGGCGTATCTATTGGCCTGCCATGCATGCAATCCACACACAGACACACACACACAGAGAGAGGCCTAGTTACACAGACCCAGATATAGCAAGAAAATGAAAAAAAGGAAAGAATCAGGCAGAGAAAAACTTCTGTATTTGCATAATCTCTAAGAGAGAAATAATAAGCAAGAGAAAGCTATCATCTGCTCACAAGCAATACAGTAGCTCTCAGTACTGCTTTACTCTGTGGCACGTTCAGATTTTTTCAGCTCATGTAAGTGTCAGACATCCTGCATTTGCTTTACCCACAGATGTAAAGAAATCGTAGACCAACTCTGTAATTTCAACTAAATCAACATGAAGTGCTTCACTGTTTTTTTAATTTTTATTTTTTGGCTTTCGGCTTATCCTGTGAGTTCAGGGTTGCCACAGCGGATCATTGTTCGCATCTTGATTTGGCACAGTTTTTATGCCAGATGCCCTTACTGACACAACCCTCCCCAATTTCTACCGGGCTTGGGACCGTCACTGCACAGGTAGGGATGTGGATGGGCTGTTGAGTGTTCAGTGTCTAGCCCAGAGACACTTCGGCATGTGGTCGGGAAGACTGAGCCACTGTGTAAGGATCTAAAAATCCATCAGCATCTCATTTAAAAAAATCAGATGAAAATGTGCTGCTTGTATGTTATTACGTTGAATGGCAATATCACATCTAATATGTGTCTTTAGTAAATTCCAAAACAAGGGCGGAGAAATTTTTGCAGGCCTTAAACTGTACATTTTACTAAATGCATCAGCAGTCTGAAGAAGGCTGGATTTACAGCCAAAAGCTGGCAACTGCCCCGAGGCCCCTGGAGGCACCAGCTTCAATGTCTAATTTGCTGTAATGTGATTTTTTAGAAATGCATTTAGGTACCTTTAGTCATTGCCAGCAGGTTAAATAAAATGGTGCTGCATGTCCAGTAAAGCACAATTATCCTGCTTTGTTCCTATTCGAAGCACCTGTGCTATAGTTTTAATATCTTGGTCGTTTAAGTTCATTCTAAAGGTGCATTTTGTAAAATACAGGTTGTTTTCTGGGGCCGTTTTCAAGCTGCTATTTGTACTGGGATACACAAAGAAAAACACGTACCACATCTGGAACTTTTGTGATGTACCAGCATTAAAGGTTTACTTCTTTCTAACCATGTTAAACAAGCCAGTATATATATATAAAAAAAAAAACGGTTTGACAACAGACGTTTTTATTGTGGCCAAAGATTATTTTAATGGTCAATTACAGAATCCAAACTGATTTAACTATCTTCAAAAGGCTGCTGTCACTACCAGACCTCTTATGTGCCCATCAGGAAAGACACAAAGGGATAAATTCAACATTTGATGGATTTTACTGCAGAGCATCAATGATCATATGAAGACAACCCAGCAGTCAGTGACAAAAAAGACAGAAACAAGCGGACAGAACATGATGGACAAGGACAATTAAAGCATTCGCACCGCATCACTAATTTGTCCATGAGTACAAAGCTCATTAATTGAAATTGACTTCAGATGGACTGTGTGTAAGGAGGACAGAGAAAATTGAGTGATATTTTAAATTAACTTAAGCTGCTGCAATGTTTAACAGAGCTCAAGATTAGGATGAAGTCTTGGCTTTGTTTGTGGAGTTCAGCTCGCTCGTTGCTTTATAACTTGGATGTCTTGTTCTGCGCCCTGAGGGCTCTGAGGCAGAGCAGATGCTGCAATCCTTTGAAATCAAGCAAAAGAAAAAAAAAATGGGAAGGGGATATAATATCACTGTTTCAATGGTGTGCAGAGAGTGCATTCTACTGTAGTGTCCGTTTGCAAAGTCCTCTGACATACAAGAGCATCGACAAAGCTGCACATGCAGCTTTGGAGGACCGAGCCCACCGTCTCTACACTGCACCTCATATGATACAGTACAGTAGGTTAGAGTGGAGTGTGTTGATAATGGAGCTAAAGATTGTGACAAATAGCCAAGTAGGAGGATGTGAAGGTTACAACACAACTGGAAAACCTGTCGTAACCCATGACGATGCAGATACGTCGTCTAATACACTTCTCTCTCCACTTTCCACTCACCTCAACCGGTCAAGGCAGATGGCCGCCCACCCATAGCCTGGTTCTGCTGGAGGTTTCTTCTGTTAAAGTGAGTTTTCCCTCCCCACTGTTGCCTAGTGCTGCTCAAGGGGAATTTGTTGAGTTTTTATTATGTTATGTTATTATGGAAAATGCTTTGAGATGACTTTGTCTCCGTGTCTTAGATTTGGACCAGGATACTGGTTCAGATAAAGGAAAAAATATTTTAAACAATTTCACTGCACTCAGCTGATCCATATTTAAGACTTGATGTTGTAAAATAAAAATAAAAGGTGAAAAATTTCAAACAGACACTGTAAATACACTGTTTACAAAACTGAGACGTGTGCGTGTATCTCTGAGGACGATTAGCACAGCAGGAGATTTACTGTAAGAAAAAGTCTAAGAAGCTATGAGGGGCTGTGCCGTCAACAGCTGAGCCAACAGCAGCTTATAGAGGGGGAAGTGCTGATAAATACAGTGTGTGTGTGTTTGTGTGTGTGTTCAGTCAGTGGAGATGGGAGATATTGTGGCTAAAGATGCTGAAATTATTACAGTGAGAAGCTGTGACATTTGCCTCTGCTTTGTATTAAAAATGTGAATGCAAAGATATTCTCGATTTAGTGTAAAGACAGAAAAATCCACGTTTGCTTGTCCTCATATTAAAGTCAGGCAGATGAATATACATTGAACACATGGAAACAAATAGTCCTTCACCTTCAAAAATACTCACATGAACATTTTAATCCCTAACTGCAATTGGGTCAGTGCTTTTATCCAAAACCTCTTTTTGGAGAGAGTTACACTCTCCACATTAAAGATGGAACTACAACACACTGCAACACTTTTTTTTAACCTCAAAAAGCATCAAGAGTGACCATGAAAGTCATTATCATGTTTTACTTCACTTATTTTTATATAATGCAGTATTTCAAGTAGTAATTATCGTGTCTTGTTAGCATTTTTATCATTGTCTGCTTCACAAAACATAACAAATCCATGGATATGTGCAAACAGTAGCAGGACCTATGATTCATGACACAGAATGAACTACTCTGTTGTAAATCTGAGTTTATTGCAGCTTCCTAATGACTACAAAAGTCAAAGATATTATTTGTGAAAATACGGCACACCCATGTTTACTGAGGACAACAAATAAGCACTAACTTTCATTCAAGTGAAGCGGTAAATAACCAACACACTGAACCTCACAAAGACGTTTCTTCAGTCACTGAGATTTCAGTCGCACTAATAAAACAATATAACGAATAATAAAGGAACTCAGAGGAGCTGACAAACACCTTCAGGACTAAGCAAGACGGAGGCCATGTTTAAACCATCAATGGCCAGAATTTGAAAAAAGACGACAAATTACCAGAGTTGTAACTCCTGTTTGTTTTAAGAAGAAAACAAGCGTCCATGATCGTGATCAGTATGTAGCAGCACGACTGTGTTTGCGTGACTGGGAGTTGCAAGAAAAACACAGACACATTGTGGTTGTGTATAAAAATAAATGTCCCCGGCATCTGTGAGACTGATACTCTTAAGTGCATCCATTACTGTTTTGCTGTGTGTTTGTGTGTTTCTATGCATGCTGCATGTACTTGTGTGCAGATGTGTATTGTGGCCAGTGAACCACACACTTACACACACACATACGCACACAGAGAGACACAGGGTTTAAACTTTATGCAGATGACACAAATATATAAACTGTGCAGATAATGGAACACACACACACACACACACACACACTCGCACACAGAATCAGATTGGTCTATTAAGCTGCTCATCCCAATTGAGAGCAGCTTTGATCAACATCAAACGTGAGACAACACACACCGACGTGAATTCTCGAACACACACACACAAACAAACAAACACACACACAAACAGTGTGCAAAACAAGTTCTTCCTAGGGATGAGCGACGAGAGGTGTAAGAGCAGATGAGAGTCGAGGGGAGATGGCAGATGGACTGGGAACATGTGAGGAGGGAGAGAGACAAAGACACTTTGGCTGGAATGAGGAAAGTCTTAGTCACACTGCTTGTGGACGTGGTGGCTTTGGACATTTCTAGTCGTACAAGTTCCCAATGAGTGCTTCAAAATCGGACAATCGGGAGAAAGAAAAAAACATTAATGTAGTGCAATTTAAACTCACAAATACAAAATCACACACCTTTCATCACCATCACTTTACATCAATACAAAAGGACCTAACTTGTTGCAAACACATGTTTTTGCAGCAAAAACTTTTGTAAAAAAAATTATTAATGCAAGGGAACATCGAATGATGCATATAGTGTTTAAACTAGTGGGGGTTGTAATTGCAACCAGATTTCATTACTCATTAACAGAATGATGATTTAGCTGCACTCATGCGGAACAAAATATACAACTATACCACGGCTATTAATTTGTGGCTATTAATATCTCCTCTGTGTTGCAAAATCCATTTTTTTAATAGTTTTTATAGTGTTTAGCTTCTCACAGCACTTGGTTGAGGTTAGACAAACATTGTGTTCGGACTTTTCCGTCTTACCTCAGCAACAAACAGGACAGGATGCTCTGAGTGCATTTGCTACAAAAGCATTGCAGCGTTTGCAGCCTTCTTGCATATAAACACCATTCTTTAAAGAACAAAAAGCATATTTGAGTGCAAATAAATATAAAAATGAAAATGATGACCCTTATACATTCCACGCCACTTTTTCATTTTCCAACGCGGGCTTATGGCAGCAGGTTCATGCTGCAGCTGTCGAGCTCTCCCACACACAGATTTGAGGAGAAGAACTCGCTGTAACCACAACATGCCCGTATTCAAAGGATTGTGTTCATATCTGTGCACAGGCAAACATTTCCCCAAAGATCAGCAAACAAGCATGGACAAAGGCGTACTGTACACAAGCACGCGCATTCAGATATGGAATTATGCATGCATGCACTGAAGCAAACAGGCATCAATGCACCCACATTATTGACACACACACACACACACACACACACTCTAGAAACTGCTCTTACATGAAAGCTTGTGAGTCTTTAATGAGCAGGATAATGTAGGCAAATGTTTTGAAATTTCGCTTTTCGTCTGTACCAATCTCCAATTCCTCACCTCCCCTCTCTACCTCCCTCTTTGCCGCAAAATCCCTTTCTTCTGCCTCCCATCTCTCCTCCTCTGCCTCCTCCTCTGTCTAGCAGCAGCAATTCAGTTTTAATTGCTTTCTGAGTCACCTAGATTCCCAGAGGAGTGACACACATGTGAAGGAGAGAGATGGAAAGACAGACAGAAAGAAACAGTAAATTTAAACATTTAAACATTGTTTGTCCTTCTTTCTCCACCATCCTTCAAAGGTCTGACTCCTCAAAACGTTCCTGTTCACAAACTATCCCCTTTTTTCATAAAAGACACATAATTTCTGGACTAAAATTTTACATTTCTTATTCCTTTTTTCCTTTTCATTTCATAAATGTAGCCAGAAATTGAAGCAATATTTTACCTCCCAGTGCAGCAGATTTACTTTTTCATTGTTTTCGAAGTAAAAAAAAAGACAAAAATCAGTTTTCATCCTTCCATAGAAAAAAACATAACCTTATTCCACCAAACCACTTGTTTTCTCATGAATAATGAAGAAGACAAATGTTCCTTCCTTTTTATTTCTCAGCCGGCTCCTTGTCTTTTTATAGGCCACCCTATTGTGCAAAAATCCCTTGGATAGTCCTTTCAAAGCAAAGTGCTGCAGCAGCATTTATGTGGCTATATATTACATTATATTTTCCCAGCACAGTGGCTAATTAGCCAGTCCCACCCTGATAATGTCACTGATTGTCTCGTCTGTCCTGTGCTCCACTCGGAGAGAAAAGCTTGTTAAACTGTAACTGATGATTTGGATGAGGCCTGGAGACTCACTGAATCTTTGTGTCATCTTTGCTGCAAAAAAAATAAAGAAAAAAAAAATTCCATAATCTACATTTTAAGTGCTTTTTGTCTACAAGAGAGCCCTGAAAAATTAATTCCTCTGAGGAATAATGAAACGTTTGGAGAAATATGTTTATTTACTTGATCGAGTTGAATTAGAGAATCAATACTAGTGTCACTACTTTGATGGCGTTACTGGTGACTTCCTGGAGTCTTATATTTACTTAGCAACCAGACAACCAGCCAACGCTACCAGATAAAGAAACTGTTGAAATTAGAAGTAATGCCTCAGAAGAATATTGACTTTATGGCTTAATCGAGAAGAATGTGACTAATTATTCAGTTGTGGAGCTGGTGGTGAGCAGATTTTTCCACTCAGGACAAAGCCACGGTTTGCTGCTACTGCAGTATTTAGACTACGCTACACATGCTCTGGCTCCAGCCGTATAGAGAATGTGAAGTTCTGTCATGCTGTGTTCCCTGTTGGGGGATGCTTGTAATAGAAATTTTTCCTCTTGGAAGAATTGTAGACAGAAATCAGCGTGATGAACCATCTCAGTTTAATACATGCCGGCATGGAGAAGAACACATGGATGTTGAGTGTTGTTTCTGACTTGTATCTCTCAAACCCCTTCTATTTATACTTAAACCCAAGAAAGGAACCACCCTCACAAAACATAAATGAAGAAACCAGGTGCATGCAGTTGACAGTCATCACTCTTGTCCCTGTCTAGATTATCTGAAGATATCAGTAACGAAGTCAATAAAACCCTTTTATTACCCTCTTTTAGATCTTGCGACCCCAGGACTCACTATCTGCTACATTGCTTGGGCCTTGTAACAGTAAAGTGCCTGCTGTGATCTCAAACATTCCTCCAAACACGACCCATCCTATGATCTCTTGTCCTCTTTGTGACCTCTTCAATAGCTCATCTTGGTTGATTGTTTGCTAATTATCTAACCATATGACTAAATTTACTTTCTTCCCTCACATGCTACAGAAGGGCTGGATATTCTTTGTTTGGCTAAAATGATCCATGGTTCAAATTTGATTGAGATGGAAAAAGAGGAAAGGACCTTACCTGGAGAAATTAAACTGCAATAGTGAGCAGTGGTGGTGTGTGAAGGAGACGATAAACAGTTTTAGTGGCTCTGTGAAAGAACTGACAACTGTCAAAGCTAACGCAGTAACATGACGCTCATGCCAGTGGTGCCCCCAGAGAATTTTCCCAGGGGGTGGGGGGATGGGGCCAGCTTACACGATAATATGTTCCCAACACATTTACCTCAAGTTTGAGAAACACACAAACATTTCAGAAAAACACACAACGTTTCAAATTGTTTTCAATACAACTTGATTTCCACATTTTGGCTGAATCAATGTAGCAAAACAAGCAAATTAAACGTTTCACTGTGGGAAAAGAACCTCCAGCCATAGTGAAAATGACTCAGTCGCCTATTATTTATACACAGGTTAGACACTTGCTGCCATCTTGGTGCCAAAAGGAGTGCGATTTGCACCCACCTCCACCTCGATTTCTGCAAATGGTTCTGTGGGACTTTTTGTATTTGATGTCTCCCTTGCCACTGAATCACGGAACACTGTCAGCAGTGCAGACTTAAGGCTTCCAAACTGAAGGCTTTTGGCATTCTAACCAATCAGAGAAGAGAAGACCAAAGCCTGTGCGCAACATGCTGATGCACACGCCGGAGATAAGCAGCATCATTATGTGAAAACTGAAAAAGTGAAGCGTAAAGAATGTGTTGAAGCTTTGGGATTTTGTAAAAAAAGAAAAAGTAAAAGAAGGACATAACGTGAAAAAGGTATAGCCATGCATTGGATAAAATGCTCAATAAGGGCTTTGCCTTCCTTTCAACTCTCCTTGAGTGTTTCTGTCTCTCCTGCTTTCTCACTCAGGCTTTGAAGTTGTGAAATCAAGGTCCTCTGTTGAGCAGCGGGCAGACAGAATTGATTTGGTGTTGATGAAAGTGGGCCTTGAATGTGCCTGTGTAGGTATGTCAGTCTCAGTGTTCGTCAGCCTGTGTCCAGTGTTCGATCCACAGTCGTTATGTAAGAATAAATGATAACAAAAGTGCTTTAATAATGAAACTGGTTTAGAAAGTCATTATCAGGACTCATCTCTCTTTATCTCTTTATGGTCCAAATTTGCAAGACAATGAGATCTACAGGAAATTGTATCAGCAATTGTTTCAGGGACTGCACTTCAGCTCAGACAATTTCATTTGTGCACTCTAGCCCCAATTAGACAAGGGAAAAAGTTTCTACTTCTCCATCTTTTTGCCTCTGAAATGTGACGGAAACAGCTCCATTGACTTTTGACCTTTCAATTTTAATGTGATTATATCAGAAGTGCTCTTTTCTTCTTCTCCTGCAATTTCTGCTTCACTTTTTTTTGTACATGGTGTTTTTGAACTCTGTCCACTTTCAGTTTCCTGTGTTGTTCTGCCAGTGAAGCAGCGGTTGCTCTTGTTTACATCCAGCCAGCTTGGCCAGCAGCTTCTGTGCACAGCAGCCTCATGGCAAATTAGTCAACTACTAATTCAGTAATTAAGTCTGTTGATAAAGTGTTTTCTACGACTGTCTCTTTCACAGCTGTCAGTAAAAACAACTTAAGTTTAGCCTCAAAACTTTGCTCTCCAGAGGAGATGCAAGCAACGAGCAGTGCTGCCCTACATTACCCACAGTCTTGGTATGTTCTGCTGAATCAGCCTCCTCGTGTGTGTCTGTGTGTGCTGCCAGCTGTTTTGTGGCCAAGTGTGTCTATAAATATGAAATTAACTGTGCACACATGCCTGTGTGTGAGTGGCTTCAAACATACTCCATATTCTTTTATTGTGCATTAATTAAACATTTATTTTCTCTGATTGACCAGACACACTCACCTCAAGAGCCAATTAAGGTGGTATTGAGTAGAAATTTATAAAAATTCTGTTCCAGAACTACTAAATAAGACAGTAAAACTTTTACATTTTTCATCTGAAAGCGTTGCATCAACAGCCAGACGGACTTCTGCCCATTTAAATATTAAGCTGGTTATGTCATCAGTGCACTCTCATCTCCCTCTGCTCCCCTTCCTCTATTTATTCATTGCTTCTTTCCTTCAGTACACATCAGTTTCTCTCCCTCTTTTTTATATTTGACTGCTCTGTATTTGATAAAAAGTACTGTTCATGGTTTGAACATTCAATAAAGTTTATGTGCATGCATACGTACATCTGAGGTAAACCAGAGTGACTCATACTTGTGATTTTTCTTTCACTATTATGAAACCTCTTTTGTCTTTACTTATTTTAGCCATTTTTTTTTTGTCCTTTCGGCTTATCCCGTGAGTTCAGGGTCACCACAGCGGATCATTTGTCCGCATGTTGATTTGGCACAGTTTTTACGCTGGATGGTCTTGCTGATGCAACCCTTCCCATTTGGAATGGGCTGCCTTACCAACTGAGCTACTCTTTACTTCTTTTAGCCATGTTCTCCACAAATAGTCTCATTTATTTTCTTTAATATTTATAACACCCAGAAATTAGTTTGTTTTTTTGTTGTTTTTAAAAAAAATATCAACCATTCTCTAATAAAATTATTTTGTTAGTTGAACATATCAGACGGATCAAACACAAATAAAGATACTGATTTGTCTGCATTGTTTCCATTAAAATGATCTTAACCCACAAAGAAGCTTTACCCCCACCACTGCAGAGTTCATGAGCGACAATACCAGGCCCAGCAGAAAAAAATACACATCTCCGTCCGCAAGGTGGACATGTAAAATCAACCTTTCATCTGTCTGCATTTGTGTACCTGCGTGAACCATGTTTGGGGCCTTAGGGATGAAGAACCACAACCCCCAAAATTCACGAACATCTATTGCCAAGGCAATGTGAGTAGTGATAAGGACAATAGCCAATTCTTTGCTTCATTGTCTACACTTATCCTCTAAAGGATTCGGAGGCTGCTGGAGTCTGTCCAGGATGTCATTGAGCCAAAGGCAGGGTACAAGACCCAGTCTAACTACATGATCATATGCCATAATCAAGCTAATGAGCATGAAACACCACAACGCAAAGTAAGAAAAGTTGTATGTGAAAAAGAATTAGCATGACTACAGCTGCTGCTACAGAGCTAATCAGAGCCACATTGAGTTCAGACTTCACAACAGCTGCATTTGAAGTCACCAGAGGAACTGACCGTCAGCGGACAAGGAGCCCATTCCTCTTGCTTCCGGTCTAAAGTGTGCACTCAAAACAGCTTAGGTGATGGAAGATGCTCCCTGAACAGCTAAAGGAACATGAGGTAAAGATCCTAAATTTGGCAAAATGTGTTTATGGATCATGTAGCAATGAGTGCACTGTCACATGGGCTACTTCAAAAACAAAACAGATTACAATTCGGCGTACTTTTAGCCTCCAACAAAAGGTCAAATAAAGGTGGAAAGGAAGCATGTAGATAGCTGAACATTACTCCAACAAGTGAATGGAGTGGCATGAAGAGGGGATGTGGAAAGTGGAATCGGGACGTCCTGGATGTTTTGTATGAACACTACTTGAAAACATATTTTTCTGTTATATTTGACCGCTTTCAGTACATGTGTACAATGTATAATGGTCCTTGATCATTGTTAGCATTTGAAACTCAAAAAACAAAACAATGTAAATAAATTGCTCTCATTGGACCAGTCTTTGAAGAATAAGACTGCGATAATAGTCAGTGTGCCAGCAGCAGGAATTAGTACATGAATGCAAAGCTCTCCATGCATCTCTTCCTAATCCACAGCATAGGCGACACATCCAAAGGTGTGCAGAGCTCAACAGTGTATAGCCTGAACCCACAAAACCTTATCTCCTCACTCTGTTTACAATCTCTCCAAATACCAGACTGCAAAGTACCTTTCAACTTTGTGTTTGAAATCTCGATAATGGAAAACCGCATTAGTGAACAGTGAGGCTTTGTTTGGTTGATGATGAAGTTGGAGGAAGCGCTGACTGTAATACAAAAACACAGTATCCAAACAAAAAGTCAGTAGGACTTAATTACCGTCATGCTCAGTTTCATTTACTGCTTTCTTTCTTTCTTTTGAAGAAACCACACTTAATATTCATTTATGTGCATGGAAGTGGTTCACAATGCTTTGCTTTTGTTTTCTATTGCCATCGTACACATTTCTAATCTTCTTTGCATGAATGCAGATTAACCAAATTTTGCCTCTCAGGGATAATATAGATGAAATCCTCTTCCTCCACTCTCTTTGGCTGCCACTTCTCCCCAATCTCCCTCCATCTGTTGACTGTTGCATCCTTCCTAGGATCTCTTCTTCCTTTCCTCAGGTTCACTTGTTAATACGCTTTTCTTACTTCCATTAGATAAGAGAAAAAAAGGTAATATTTTTGTGCACTTGCACGATGCTCAACGGTTCAAATCTTGACAGGGTCACCTGCAAAATCCTGCTTTGAATCTCGTAAGGATTTAATTACAACTATTATTTCCTAGAATTTAATAGACACTTTTATACAAAGTGGCAACTAAGCAGCAGACACTGTGGACAACTTGGGGTTTCAGTGTCTTGCGTATATGGGTTTTCATCTCTAATTTCTGTGAACATGCTAAAATATAAGCTAAGCGTAGGTAACGCTAACCGTTTAGCCTGATCTATCACACTTACTTAACAACTTAACTTAATAACTGGAGCCAGTTATTAACCACCACATTAATCTTGCCCCCCTCCCTCTACCAACTATACCAGTGAACCACATCAGATGGAGCCAAAAAAAATTTTGTGAGTTATAGCAAAGTTTTAACGGACAAAACATGATTTGCTTGATTTGCTATTAATCATGATTGACGACAGACAATCACTTTGTTTAACACTTTGTTTTAGCCTTTTGCAGCCCAAGGGTAAAGGGAATAGTTTGGTAGGGATTAGGCACAAAGTCATCTGGTTAGGAAATCAATAAATGTAGTAAGGATTAGTAGAAATGAGTTGGTTGAGCTTAAATTGACTGTCACCTGACCATACGTACATGTAACATGAACAGTTACAATAAACTCCTTAAATCTAAATTTGAAGTGATGCAATTTGTGGAATATATGTGTTTTTATGTTACTTTGATGGATCGGTCTTTACATAGAAGTAATAATGAAGCTGAGCGTGATAAACAACACTTTGCTGAAATGAATCTTAGATGAACAGTACACTGAAGAAGTCGATCGATTTTGAAGGTGCATGTTCTTTGAGCTGCAGCCTTCACTGGTTTGTTAAATTCTGGATTCACACATCCTGCGTCCCCAAATACTAGAATAGTACTACAGTGACTGCTTCAGTTCACTTCACTGGAGTAAAATGGGCTTTTAGGGGCAAGAGAGAGACAAAGATTGTGTGCATTTTTGTGCCCAAATGACTGTGTGTGTAAATTGTGATTTATATGCAGCTTCCCCACATCCCCAGAAAGAGTGGAGGACAAAGAGGAGAGGGAGACAGAGAGAGCTGCACCTATACCTGTCAGGCGACTCTCGAACAGATGGTCAAATTCAAATACGGCACCACAGGCGCCAAAGGCGCCAAAGGCAGTAGAGCTGACGCTGTGAGTGTGTGCTCACACGCTTGTGTACTTGTGTGCGTTTGTGTAAATGTGCACACGAATGAGGTTAGCGATGAGCTCAGAGGTGGAGTGGGGCCAGCAGCCCAGCGGCAGACAGCTGGCTGCATGTTCGAGTCCCGAGGTCTAGCCCCTGTGGGTCTGCACATATGTTCGAGTTCTGCTAGCAGCAGACCCTAAATGTATGTAAAGCACTTTGAACCCACCAGGTTGAAAATGCAAAAAACTGCTCCTATAGTGATCATGTGCATATAAATAAACTTTCTGCTGCAGAAGAATTAAGAATTATTTTGCACTTTTGCACGAACGTGATAGAGTGAAAAAGTGCTACCTACCTAACCACTTATTATCACTTTGTTTTTACAGTTAATATGGTGAAAATAGAACCAATAAGACATGATGCTGAGTCTGTGAATTAAGCACCAAAAGCCTGCAGCTACTCAGAGCTCATTTCAAAAACCTTCCCTCTAAAGACATTTTAGAGTTCTGTCTTTTCCAAGCTATCACCAACACATCCGCTGTAGTTTACAGTGTGTGTTGCATTGTTAAAAGATCTTAATATTTACTGTATTATTAGTGACACTTTTGTTAAAAACACCGCAAAAAAACCACGTGCTGTGATATGACTCACATGGCATGTCAGAGGAGAAGATAAATACCAGTCCTGCCTACACAAACACATAATCTATACGCAGTTAAGCATGAGGCTCACTTCTGTCATTTTCTTCCCAGCATCAAATCTGTGAGCACTTTTGCGTCCATGTCAGTATTTTCATCAGGATTTTATAAATATTCAGGTCAACTCACAGCTTCCTATGTGCAGTCAGAAAGTTACTGCACCGGTTTTACCGCTGGCTGCTGGAGTTAGCCTCCAACTATGAAGAATACCACAACAACAAAAAACGAGGCTAAACTATATATCACAGGGCAGCCATGCCATATCAAAGCCTTGTCGGGAAAAGCGCCTGAACCTACCTGAATTTGCACGAGGCACTTTTGTGTTATAGCGTGAACAGAAGTTTTGTGTAGGAGCATTTAAAATGGAGAGCACACACACACACACACACACACACACACACAGACACAGACACAGACACAGACACACACACACACACACACACACACACAGACCTACGTTCTCAAAATCAACATCACTGATTGGTCATCCCTTCCTTTATTGCTCCAGCCTCTCAAATGCTAAAAGTTTGCTACTCTTAGTTTCAACTATTGCAAGTTTTGTGACTTTTGGTTAAGATGTCCGAACTATTGATATATCATCATTAGAATTCTTTGCAGCCGTTATTATGTCCCATCTACCATTTCTTCCTTTCACCTGTGCTTTTTTTTTGTTCTAACCAAATATGCCATTAAGATACCTTTCTGCCCGGTTTGTTTTATGTGGTTTTCATTCAACTGTGACTTCACTCTTACTCTTATTTAATCTTCACTGAGGATCTGACAGCACTTTGGCACCGACACCTCCACTCTCCCTTTCATGGGTACATTAGTAGTTAAAAGTCTGCCATAATATGTCTTAGAAGATGGCAAAAAAAAGACAGCACTTGAGCAGCATTGTGACAAATGCATGAGCTGCAGTTCCTTAATTATTAATGTTCATTACTTTGCTTTGTCATTGACAAATGACTGTGTCTTACATTTGCCTGAAGTTCACTTTTATGAAGAGCTGCTATACAGGATACTATATGAAAAGCCCAGATGAACTTGTTCAATGTTATTAAAAAGAAAAGAACACATCATCCACTGCTTTAGAAAGCACAGGGACTCGTCATGTGAAATAATGAATTAGGAAAGAAAAACTGTGCATCTCCTGCATGAATGAGTGTGCAGCCATGTGATGCTGTAGGTTATTATCTTATACACTGTTCTGCACATTCATGCATTTTGAGCCAACTGATGAGTTAAATGCCTTCAGGGTCGACACACCCTTCACCCTTTAGGCTGTGGTTTGGAACAGTAACATACAGTCAGTGTAATGGTGACTGAACATGACTCAGTGAAAACATAGGCTGAACACACACACAGACACACATCCATGTAGATATGCATGTTCAGCCTCCTCCACTTCAATACAAATCAATGCCCACATTCACTGAAGCAATGTGAATCATCACAAAAAAAAAAAAAAAAAAAATTCTAATGGCTAATAGTGTGAGTCAAATATTAAAGCTACTTTGGGATTTTCCTAATCATGCATATGCAAATTCTATTTAAATCCCCATCATTATCATAGTAAGGCAGTGCTGGCAAATCAACATACACTTGAATTTGTTTTGGAATTAGACAAAAATTTGTACCAACTATGCAAAACAATGCACAGTTTGTCATTATCTTCTTATTTAAATCCCATGTCTGCATTTATGTTTTATGCAACTGCCACGCATTCAACAAAATGTTGCTGTGGGCACAGTAAAGAAGCAAAAGTGGGGTCTCAAAGTTCAATCTTGGTGAATCTAGAACAGTAAGTCTTCAGCATCAGAGCGGATGGTTCCCCATTTAGAAGACTAAATTGGTGTGGCATGGAGTGATTTGGGGTTTCCACAAAGACAAGGTTATTGGTGCTTTCACAAAATCTCAAATGTACCTCTTAGCTGGCTGACCAGCACACACTCGACCCAGTGCATGTTGTGCATTCAACTCATGGGAGGGGTCATTTTGTTCCCTCCCATCACTTCCACCATATGCACTTACTGCACTTACAGGTCACCAACCTCCAATTAACAATTAACTCAATTCTCCCATTAATGGGTCACATCACTTGATTGAATGCTTAAGAAAACTTTAAGTGGCAACAAAACTTTGTCATTGCAGATGGATTGTTTTGTCAGTTTTATTGATTTTGGTTTTTGCACACTGCTCTTTCCTCTTGTCATTTTCTCTGTCAAGGGAAAAAACAAAAGCAAACAAACAAACAAAAAAAACGGATGACAGGCATTCGCCAAATCAGTGTGACAAGCAAAGAGGCAGAGCTTGTTTTTATGTTTTCGAGCGGACTTCCAGCTTCCTCTTACTGTGTTCCCCCTCCCTCTCCTGCCCCTTTGCCTCAATTTCCACCTGTCTGTGGAAGGGAGTCTCCCGACGTCTGCAGCAAACAGCAGGCGGAACCCAAAAGGAGTCCACAAGTGTCTGATAAATTAGTTCAAAGATGCGCTGTTTATGCACTTTTTTAAAATGTGTGTTTTCTGCCTTCTCTGCATTCACTTCCCAGCTGTGTGTGAAGTTTGTTATTCTCCGTCTCATCAGGCATTCAGGGTTCAGACTGAGAGATTTTCTAAATTCTGCTCAGAGTAAGAGAAGTAGAGATGCAATAAACAGACCTCAGTGGCTTGGAACTGAACTTAATAATAATCCACACTTTTTTGTAAGATTTTAATTATCTGGTTAGAAGCCAATAGACTATGCTATGTATCAATTCACAAAAATACTTAGAGTTGTGAATGCCAGAAGTGTGTGGCATTCTTTAAGATGAACTTACCTTAGATATTCCTTTTTTAGATTGTAAAAATCCTTACATCATTCACAGCATTAAAAAATGGAAAATAATTCGGGATTGAGGTGATTTCATTAGCGGTTGATTATCAGTGGCTGTATGTTTAAAGGGTAAATGTGACTCCAAAAAACTTCTGTGCACGAGGTAACACTATCAAGTGTTTAAGTGCAGTACGTCCACTGCCATCTTCCCTAGTTGCATGGACAGAAGAGAGTGAGAAAGAGAGCATTTCAGGACCCTTCAAAAAGACAAGATCAAAGTATGCGCCAGATGGGACACACAAGAAAGGAAAGACTGTTGGACTAATTTGTCTTTATTTCCCTGCAGTGTCTGCAAAATAGACCACACTGAAAGACTTGTGCTCTCAGCGCTGTCATTATCCACCCTGAAAGCACGAACAGAAGTGCTGAGTGTGGCCTGCTCACTACACTTCTCTTCTCTCTGCACTTCCACTTCCTTCTCGTCCCCAGCGGATGGATACACTGGTGCACAGATGGCCCATTTCTGAGGAATGAGATGGTGGGTGACATATATGGACACCTTCACACTGAAGTTGTTTGTTGCCTGGTAAAACTAAAATGGGAACAGAAACTGACAAAATAAGTTGGACCTGAGTTATAGGATATGACATGGCGGGTTGGAAATATGCACTGCAATCTGTTGAGATGAGAAACAAAATGTGCTTGAGTAGATTACAGCAGCTATACTTCCAACAGAAATTGAGATCCACTGGTTGAAGACACTTATTTTACTACTTCTAGGAAAGTAAAATAAAAATAATGCAAAAAAATACAAAAGCTAAATTCTGACATTTACCGGAGAAATGTGCAGGGGAAAATAGCTCTTAGACAAACAAAAATGTATAGATCTGTGAATGTTTATTGGCAATAAAAACTGAATTGATGAATGGTGATCTGAAGGCTGGTGAGTATGATTTCAGGATAGCAGTATTCTAAAGGTTGAGTAGGGGAAACCGGGCACTGAGAACAGAGAGAAGAAGGGGAGTACAATATATTTACTCATGGAAAAGGATGCAGATAACCAGAAAGGGCTTACTCTTAGATAAGGATTGGTAGTAGATAAAGAGAATGCAGAGTTTAGTTGGAGGAATGGTTGAATAGATCGGGAGCCAGACAAAATGGGGGAACCAGGAGGGGAGTATGATGGCAGAGCAGAGATGAGTGGCAGGCTACAGGTGAGTGCTGTGTTATTCCTGTAGAATTGCTCGGGGGACAGGTGACCATTTCTGTTGTTGCAGGAGAACACAGGTAAGTAGCTGGGGGTAAGCATACAGGTTATCACATTTCCAAAATCAACTGTCTAAAAATCCAAATAAACTATCCAGAGTCTGATACATAATTCCAGATCCAAATACTTCTCTTATCCAAGATCCAAACAACAACAACAACAACCACCACCACCACCACAACCACCAAGGTTCAGCATAAGCAATCCAACAACTATGTAGTGTGGCAAGATTCAAACAACTATTGATCCCATAGGGAAAAGTAGAAAAGAAAGGAAAAAACTTCCACCAAACCAAGACAAAAAATATGTACAAGTACAAACTGGACTATAAGTAAGAAAAAACCCAGCTAGGAGTAAACATAAAATAAAAACAATACTATTTTTCCATTTTAACTATTTAGTCCTCCTCCTTTTTACAGTAGGGGGACTAGTTGAACAGTTTAATGACCACTCCTTGACTATGATCTCCATGACTGTGATCAGTTTCTGACTGAAAGTGCTCCTCTGTGCAGCCAGCACACAGTGGAGTGGGTGGGAGGGATTGTCCAGGATTGAGACGAGTTTGGACAACAATCTCCTCTCAGCCACAGTTTGTCCAGTGTGTTACTGTCTGCCACCTTTATATTGCTGCCCCAGCAAACCACATTCACAGCATGGTGCTGCAGACGTGAAGGACCTTAGTCTGCTTAGAAAATACAGCCTGCTCTGTGTTTTCCTGTATATTGATGCTGCAATAACTGACCAGTCCAGTTTACTGTCCAGGTGGACACCCATTTATTTGTACTCCCAAACTACTTCCACCTCCTCTCCCCATGTGGAGGATGAGACAGATAATCAAACTGGAGGGGGTCCAGATATGGTTTCACCAGAGGCTGGATGAAGTCCAGGACCAGTCTCTCCAACACTTTCACAAGGTAGGAGTTTAGAACCACAGGTCTGTAGTCGCTCGGGCGGCCACTTTCTGTTCTGGCACCAGACATTATGTTTTCCATTCCACAGCCACCCTCTCCAGCTGAAGGCTCAGGATGAATATGTGCTGAAGGACACCACATACAGTAGCAGTGGGGCACAGGCTTTCAGTACCTTGGGGCCGACTGCAGCCTTTGTGAAGCCTGCATAGCTCTCTCCTCACCTGCTCTGCTGAGATAGTAATTGCTGCAGAGACAGGAGTGGTGTTCGAGTCATACAGGGGTGAGACGTGGGCACCTGTGGTGAAGCTCCTTGGGGGGTGGATATGAGGCACATCAAATCTATTAAAAAAGGTTTTAAAATTATTAGCTCTATCCACACTCCCCTCTGTCCTCTGGCTGCTTGTCTTATATCCAGTGATGCTTTTTATGCCACTCCAAACTGCTCTTGTATCCTTCTGTTGGAGGCTCTGTTCAAGTTTCCTCCTGTAAGCCTCCTTCCCTTCTGGTTTCCTGTCACCTGAACTGAAGACTGCCTTCTTCTCATTTAGGTTTACTTGAATGTCTTTGGTCACCCATGGCTTGTTGTTTGGGAAGCAGCAGTTTTTGTTGGTGTACAGATGTGAATGCAAAAATTTATGTAATCTGTAATGCAGCCCGTCAGTCCATCAATGTCCTCACCATGTGTCTCAAAGTGTTTTCCAATCTGTGGCCTCAAAATATCTCTGCATGGCATATGTGGCCTCTCCAGATCTTTCCACTACTTTGGAGGTGGGAGGCTGTCTTTGAAACACGGGCTTGTACACAGGCAGGAGCTGGATAAGTTTGTGGTCAGACCCCACTCAAGAGCAGAAGAGCTGTAGGCCTCCAACATTTGAGTACATCAGGTGCAGGATCTCCCCCCTCCGGTGAAGGTGGTGAGGGTCTTGGAGAGAGTTGCATAAATAAAGTCAACAGAGATCATAAAGAGGGTGTCAGGTTGTTGGTTCTGAAGTCTGGCTGTGACCAAGTGTATGACGTCACATGCGCCGTCTCCGATAGCGGAGGGAGGAATATAGACGGCGATCAATATACCGTGTGAGAACTATCTGGGCATATAGTGAGGATGGAGGCCGACTGCCAACAGTTGGATGTCTGGGCAACAGCAAACTAGATACTTTACTATACTAAAATATGGTACTAAAAATGTAAAAAAGGAAGAATAAATTAAAAGAAGAGGAGAGCAACTGCAACAGGCTGCGGCTCTGCCCACGCCTGCGCATTCAAAGGGGCAGGAATCCGGGCAGTGTACGGCGGTATGAGTTACAGACAGAGAAGGTGATGAGCCAGCAGGCAGGCAGATCAGACAGGTTGGACACTTAGCAGGCAGGTAATAGGCAGACAGGTAAGCAGGCTACAGTCCTAGCAACAGGCATCAGGCAGGTAAGGCACAAACAGATTTAATTGGCTGATCTCAGGCAGGTAATGAGTGGACAGACCAACAGATTTACAGGCTCCAAAGCCACAATGTAATTGATGGCTGTGGTAAGAGCTGGGTTTAAATAGGCAGAGGAACAGGTGAAAACAATCAGGACTGGTGATGACTGGTGAAGTTGCCAGAATTAACTATAGAATGGGAAATGAGGCAGGGGGACACATGACTCTTCCAAAGGAGACCAGGGTTTGACTCTACTGTGAGACATTGTGCTCTGTAATAATGATCGCAACACAACGAGTGTGGTTACTATAGTAAAGAAGTATGTATGTGTGTGACATTGTCACTGTTAGTAGCATTTAGTTTTTCTTTAATTTATTTAGTAGCGTAACCTCACATTGAAATTTTTGTGCCTAACTTCAACCCAGTTTTTGTGTATATATAAATTCATTTCTGCCGTGTCAAATAGTGGCCTTTCTGGAGCGTCTTATAGTAACACCCAAGTGAAACTGTGCCATTCATATGAGACGCCAAAGGATGTAAAAAAGTCGCCTTAGGAAGCCAACCTGTTGGGTAAACAGGTCCAGGTAAAACTTCACTGATGAGTCTGCACTCACTTCACCAAGCTTACTGTGTAATTAGAAGTGAACCAACAAGCACAATCAGCTGATGATTATAGGATGGTGCAGCTTGCTGATGCTCTCTCTTCACATATCCACATGTACATTACGACGTGTTTAGTGCAACGTTGGAATTACTCAAAGTGCAGCAGTGACAGAACCTGCCTCTCTTGTCCCCTGTGGGTTTATGTTTGAAGTAACTATGGATTTTGCACGGTGATGAGCACAGCACTATCAATGAGAGTTTCTATGTGTGACATAGATAACATGTGGCAACCGTGATGTGCTATGTGAAATGATAATGCTGTGTAGCACATGACATCATTGCCAACATCAGCCAGTGTGTTTAAAGCTTGAAAGTCAGATGTAGGACAATTACCACTTGCCGCAACACCTTTCCTTACATATTCATCACTATTAATTAATATTGATGTGTGTCGTGTGCTTACATATCTTCGATTATGCTGCCGAATCTACTTTCTACCTAACGACCAAACTGGACCCACTGAAACCACTGTGTGAAACAGGGACGGTCACACTCATTTTCTGCCATTAAAATGTGTCTTCACATCTAATTTCACAGCAGTATATTGCTTCATTAACCCGTGATATTTATGTAAAAAATGTTTTCCTAAAACCAAATCAACTTTCACATAATGAAAATTTGTTTGTTCCACTAACACACTTGCCTCTGTTTCCCTCAAACTGTGACTGATTATATTCTAGAGCACATTATATACACTTTGTGCACTTGTGCCTTTCTTGGCCCATTATTTGTCTTTGCATCATTTATCTGAAGTAGGCTTTTTGAGGGAAAGCATAACACTCGACAAAAATTCCAGTTTGTGGTTTGCTAGCCACCAGGAGGTTGGTACCAAGCTTCTGTTTGGTACATTATGTGTCCAGGTGTGTGTATGCACACACAAGAGTACATGCTGATATGCACTTGTGTGAATGTGAGTGCGTGTTTATTCTTACAGAGACACGCTGTCACCTTCCGGAGCCCAGGTGGCCGGGGTCACATGAGTGCCGTATGCAGGCGAGCTGGTGTAGAGCATCCATCTGGTCCCTCTATACACAGTGTGCAAGTGTGTGTGTGCGTGTGTGTGACCTTGCTTGCATTTCAGGGCAGTTGCTCAGAATAGGTGGCAGAATATGCAAACAATTTGTAACGTACGAAGCCTAGCATTTGAGGTTCGGTGACGTCTCAGGTTTTCATTTTTGTCATGATGTCTGTGAGAAAGTTTAATTATGCAGAAACACACTGATCACAGCCAAAACACTGTCGGGCTAACAGGCAGTTTGTCAAGCTTCTACTGTTCCATCCATCTGCCTTTCTAGGGACTTAATGATTCAAATTATCTCACTGAGAGATATGGTGAGAAATTTGAAAGTCTGTAGGCGACGGCTCCTGCACCCATATGAGGAAAAGAAGTATTGAAACTGTGAGCTCCTCTTTTCTTAGTTTGCACTGACTCTAACCTGTCAGATCTCTCCACATATTCTGTGAACCAATTATCACCCCTTCTGAATATGGTGTCTCCTTTCTACACTTTTTTCTCCTTTCGCCTCAGACTTTCTCAGGGTTTAATTTTTGGCCTGTTGCCCTGAGAAGGGAGTGTTGTCTCATATATACTGTACGCAGTCTCCTGATGTTTCTCGTTACCTGCTCTCAAAGAGATTGAATAAAAGAGCAGGAGCTCCCCCAACCATTGAAAAAGACACGATTCCCCACTGGCTTCCCTCATTGCTTGCATTAAGTTAAGGGCTTGACTTGGCTAGCAGGGCGGTTAGGGACTGTATTCATCCATTATCCTTCATGCATGTTAGCACATTTTGCAAAACAATTATGTACATGATGAACTCAAGAATCCAGTGTGTGTGTTATAGTCTTGTCCGTGACTCAGAGTAATAAAATCATGACAAATACAATCTTTTTGCTCCTTACTACTCAAATCAAATGCTATTGACATTAAGGACATGAATAAATCTTTTTGTTCTACTTTAACATCCTTTAAAATGTTCTACCCACTGTTGAAAAATGGATTTGCTGAAATCAACACAAAGAGAAACCACTGCTCTGGGAAGTTTTTTGTCAGAAATAGTTTACACCTCTATAGATACTTCTGCCAGCAACCTGTGGATACATTAAGAATTAGGAGTATACCAGTGATGTGTGTCTATAGTCCCAATACTGACAGGTCCTGGCAGGTTTTTAGTCTTTCATATGCATGTGTGTGTGCATGTGTGGGTTCTAATTTGACAATATTTCTTCTTCTTTCACAGCACAGCGCCCATCTGTTCACATTGCTGTCCATCTTGCCCTGAGCCACTCTCTCCACAATCCCTTCATTTTTTCAAACTTATAAGTGTCAGTCTCCACTTTCTCTACTTGTGCGTTCTTCTGTGTCTGGTGTGTGTGTGGTTGTCATTCATTTCACATATAGCTCTTTGTTCTCACCATGACAATAACTGCTCCTCTCTCACTTGGTTCAGGGATGTTTCTAAATGGGATGTGGGTTTTTCTCCAGGTACTGCTTCCAAAGTCTGAACTACAACAGGAAACCACAGTGTATAAGATGAAGTAAAAGCCTTTTACTATTGCTCACGATCAGTCTGAGTCTACTCACTCAAATGTCAATGCTCAGCCAGTCATAAAATATCTGTAAAATATACCAGTAACAGGAATATCCACAGGCAGTAAAAGGGAGATTTTTTATTGTACAGTGCTGTGTTGTCACCTGCCCGACCGGCAATGACTTTCTCATAACAAGACCTTTAAATACAGCAGCAAATGCAGCTCTCTCGATGTTTACTACACAGTTTGCTCATTATAACGATGCCAGTAGGTAGTAGATGACCTACCACATCATAGGTATGGGTTGATTTTGACTGATAACCTATTTTACAAAAACTGTACTACCCAACATTCTCCTTTCACGGACGCTGTGATTTTCTGGAAATTCTTGCTAAAATTCTACATAGATATCTCAAACAGCCTTATGTTTCATTCCTTCACAATTTGAAAGCGGCAGAGGTGAAGCAGGGGAGGCACACCCGGGCCTGAATCACTCCACATTTTGCGTTGTAAACTATCGACTTGCGTGGACGGCTTGTTATGAAAATTTCAAATCATTGCTAATGTAAATGGTGGGGCGGTTACATGACAGATGGGTGTTGGCTCGCTGCTTTGATAGACTGAGCTCCAGCATCATTAGCATTTAGCTGACAGGGACAGTATGGATTAGGGCTGCTCCGCTGGTCGGCCCAGAAGTGCTGATGTAAGGGACCGGAGCCAGCAGCTGGCTGATGAATACATGAACACGAAAAGATGTTTGAGCATGATTTTCCATACACACAGGCATGATGTCGCACACAAACGCACCAATTATCACCTTAATAGAGCCTCAGCAAAATAGATACCAAAAATGAAACGAGTCTGCAGCTCTAATAACTAAGGAAAATAAAATTACTTGATGAAGGTTTAGTAGTTTTATGTATTTTCAAAATGTTTAATGACCATTTTGCAGCTGATGACAGTTTCCTTTATTTGTATGGATCCAGTTGTCTGTGTTTGTGGCTTCGCTTTGTTGTTTGGAGAGGAAACGTGTTCCCTCTGTCTCTCTGTGTCTGTTTTCACTAATTTATTTTTGATTTTTTTGGTGTCTCTTCCTGTTGATTACAATTTTTTTTTTGTCCTGCAGGTCCACTCTAGCCAATTATTGCCACTGCTCCTCTCCTAGCTGGTCTGCCTCTGGTTCCTGTGGCAGCACCACTGGTAATTACACCTTGGGTCATGGAAAGTGCACGGGCGCGCACACAAACGCTGGCCCCGCGAACGTGCACAAGCAGCGAATTCGGGTTTCACTGACAGGCTGTCTAATTGCATCTCAAGAATTGATCATTAAGCTATAAAAATTCTGCAATCAAAGTGTGTTGTGTGTTTACGTGCACGGCTGTCTTTGTGGGCACACGCACAAAGCCTTTGGCAAGGAACAAAAGGGAATTAAACTGTATAATCAGAGGTTTGTGAATATGAAAATGCCATGTTCATGTGTCCTAATTATCACCATTTTATAATTATTTACATAAAAAAGAACAGTTTTGTGTACTTGCCTACAAATAAACACACATGTTAATGCTTCCTCAGTCAGCGTGCTGCTACTGCATGAACTCCCTTTCATCTGCCAGAGCTTAAACATGAGATATCTATCTATGTCTTTCAGTTCACATGGAATCGGCGGACACCGGAGGATATGTGATGTTGGGTGTGAGTTTACACCAAACACGCAAAATAAATCATAACTCCAGAGTGACAATCCAGTAGTTGCTGGGTTCTTTGCAGGATGGAAATGTCTGTCTGTCAGGGAGTCAGCTGGTGGACCACTTAAGTGAAAACTGAAATAGCTTAAGATGAAGTGTCAAGAAAATGTTTGCAGATATTTGCAGTTCCCAGAAAATGAAGCGTACTCACTTTTCCACCATCGTGAGTTTGACATTTTAGTAAAATATATTTTGACAGTAAAACAGAGTGGTCTAAAACATAGAACACACACACACACACGCAAACACACTGTGTTATAAATCTAATCACATAAGCAGCACGTTCAGGTTATTTAAATAACATGCATGTGTTTGAAACAAAGCTCTTTCACATGAACCTTAAACCTTGATTTAGTACCACTAACCTGGTTTCCACTGACGAACCAATATGAGGCGGCCGGGGCTTATTCATTATGCATGTATCTCAAAGCAGAGATTTCCATAACATCTTGATGCTGGCAGAGGAGATTTGGGTGTTTGTGTACCTATACTTAGCTGTAACTGCTCCAGGAGTTCCTATCTTCACGCACGTTGCACTTTGGCCTGACAAAATCTAGCCTTCGTGCGTAACAGCATGTCTGGTCTTTTGATAGGAGGCTGTAAATGGGTTTTGTCAGTTTGTCAGTGTTTAGTCCTGCTTCCATCTTAAAGACCTTCTGACAGTGTCCTGATAGCAAAGCATAAATTTTACTTTTATCAGTCTGTCAGACCCAAAAGTGCCTGAAAGATGCACATAAACACGCACACACACACACATACTAAATGTCTCCAGCACACAGCCTCAAGCCACAGCTGAAATGTCACAAAGAGGCAGTCCGTTGAGGATGTTGTTGGCTGTACTTTTTCAGTCTCTTTGCTCCTTCCCATCTCAGCTCTGTCCAAACAGCCGAGCTACTGCTGCAGGGAAGGAGCAGCAGAGCTTGTTGTGAGTGTCGCTGTACTGTCTCTGTCATCCTTTAAAGATTTTTTTTTTTCTAAAAGGGTGTTTTTCCTCACTTTTTTGTCTTTTCCCTTTTTGTCAGCTGCTCTTGGATTCAACGAACCAGACTGAATTCTGATTTGTTCAACTAGAATTCTCCTCACACCGAGGACATTTAGCTTTCACTGCCAATAAACAATGTTTTCATCCATGGGTGATTTGAATCAGATGAGCATATAAACTAAACCACCACAATCCTAGTAATATTTTGCTGGCAGACTGGCTAAGTTGGAGAGTTTATTTCACAAAAATTGTATCAATGCCCAAGTTGTTTGAATGTAAGCACACACAGACACTACACAACTACACTCAGTTCTTTGCCTATTAGTAACATTAAACATCACAAGGAAGAGGCTAAATGCATGAGCTCTGGGAGCCAAAAGTGAACTGTGACTGAAATCTGCAAATTACCAAGTGTTCAGTCATTTCTCTGCATGATTTTGAGACCATCATCTGTCATAACAAGCATCATATATTATAAATCCCAGCAGTTTGGTTGCTCAGTGAACTTCGTCTTGAAGTTCATTTGTCAAAAGCCATGTTAATTGGTGCACTCCATCTTGTCTCCCCTGATGGTAAAAACTAATTTATCACAGAGGACAGGCCTCACAGTAAGAATGCACACAAAACCAGACATAAAGAGCTTTCAAAGTGACTTTTCTAAGCTTCCCCCCCTCTCACTCTCGGTATCTCTGTAGAATCTTGCTGCAAAATCTAATTAGTCTAATATTTCCATGTATTTATTACAACAACATCATGTCTGCCTGTCCACACAGGTGGAAATTGAGAAGAAGTGATGTCAGATTACACTGCTCACCTTCTCTAGCCCTGTTTCTCTCTAAACCCCCCCCCCCCCAATCCCAAACTCATTTGTCAACAGTAAATCCCATCAGTTTTCACAGCGACCTCCTGACAGCCTCCAGGCTGCTGGGGATCGTCTTCATGCCAGGAATATTCATGCAGACCCAGACGAGCCAGCACCAGACTCTGACAAATCACTCAATCAGCCAGTCAAACAGGACTGAGAGTGCCAACAACAAGTCGGTCGAGGTAGAGAAGCAGAGCGACAAATCCTGCAGCACTGCAGGCCGGGTAAGTTCTTTAGCAAAATAGAATTCAAATTTAATAGGTTTGAAATATTTTTAGACAAAATAGTTACTTGAGAAAAAAATGATGTTAGGCACCAATAGGTGACGATGATCTTATTGGTTTCTGTTCTGTTTTACAGTAAGTAAAACAGATGTTTCAGCACAGTTTGTGGTATGTAAACTGAGCGAGTAAAGTAAAGCACACGTTGTCTCTATTTGCTATCATTTAAAAAAAAAGCATAAGGGCCTAACATAAGTGCAATCATTTTAATAATGCAAAACAAGAAAGAAAATTTTTTTAAAGAGATTATTTCCATCTTGTCTTCTTTCCATCTCATCTTCTTGTCTAGGCCACAATCACCTTCAGAAAATTGTACAATAAATATAGTCTATATAAGACAATTTAGACATTGTCTCCTGGCTGGAGGTGACTTTTTGGCTTTAAATTTACACACACAAACACACACACAGACAAACACACAGACACACACACACACACACACACACACACACACACACAAAAACAACTTGCAACATGCAACTTGTTTTATTAATACAGCAGCAAGCTGCGGCTTTCTTTACTTTTTGTCAAACTGTGGTCCGTGTCCAGCCCCGCATCTGCCCTGCAAATAGATCTCCATAAAGTTTATTTGTGTGGCATTTAGCCACACTACCTTTCAACACTTGTTTGCTAAAGGTCAGATCTCTAAAAGCTTTCAGCACACTGGCCTTGATTCCCGCTCCCAACAATCTCGTTTGCTGTCACATTTCTGACCCCACGTCTGTCTTGCTCCACCATCTTCCTTTTCTCAGTGGTAATGATAGGGTTTACTGCTGTGCTTCTGAAGTTCTTTCACGCTTGTGCTGTGCACACTCAGTAGCAAGGATGTTCAAATTGCTTTTTGGTGATTACTTCTGTTGGATTCTTTCTATTTTATTTGTCTTTGTTGCTTTAAAGTGGTTCACTGGTGTTATCTTGATTTGGAGGCTTTTTTGAATGTTTGATAGGCTACTTCTTTTTGTTAGTTATTGACATTTAATCCTATGTGTTTTTATACCACATCCCAACATCAAGCCTGTCGAATGCTCTGTAAGTTTTAATTGAAGTTTCCCTCTTCCTCATGCTGTCCCTTTAGTCCCTGGACTATTGGCATGCAAACCCAGAGGGAATGTGCTGCAAAGGAAGCAGCACTTTGTGGTTGACAGTAGGATCGCCCTCTCTGCTTTCTCCCTAATTAAAGCAATATTGAAGAAGCGGATGCCAGGGCATGTACCAGCAAGAAGTTGGACAAGGTGGACCCTGGAGGAAAAGGGCTAAGGAGGCAAATGAGTGCTTAGTTAGTTGGGGTGAGAGTGTTTTAGTAGTAAGGACCTAAGGGGAGGTTGGTGCAGATGAATGCTGTTAGAGATCTGGGAAAAGTCTTACTTGAATAAATGAAGATGTCGAAATGAAATGCACAGGATAAATTATTCTGGGAGGAAAGAGGCGAAGGCTTTTACATTACCACGTCAGACTGACAGCATGCTTAAAGATGTAAATGAACTGTAAAAATAGACATTCAAGCACTGTTTAATATTTGCATCCTTGAAACTCACAGACTGTTTTTTTTTTCTAGGCTGGCTGGGTTCGCCCTGCATACCCGTCCACTGCAAACAGACAGTGCTGAATGCTATTTATGATGGCGGCCGTTTGCGAGGCCATCCCTCTCTGTGATGGCCGCACTCATTCTCACCACCTTTTGTTTGGCTGATTTGACAATATTAAGAATGTATCAGTCGCCTCGCATGGCTCCCTGAAGACTCCTTTCATTATTTAGCAGTCAAAGCCAGACATCCTTTCAGTAATAGGCCCAAACAGCCGGAGGGATTTAGCTGATCATACTGTACACAGAAAACCTTCAATTTTTAGGCTGCATGGCTGAAAAACTGACTAGACTGTCTGATTCATACTTACGTCTTTCAAAGTACTCACACATATTCTAACCGAAGGGACCGATAATCTTTTTATCTGTTGTTTGTTTGGTCTGTTTGGAACACAGTCGAGCCCAGTGTTTGGAATTTGCATCCATCCGGTGCACATGACTATATGTGATAGTATAGTCACTGATGTTGAGACAAGGGTCAACACAGACTTGAAGGTGAAAAGGAAACTGTAGGAAATTGTGAATGTGGACTGGAGAATTATGGGAGAAAAATATTAAAGGAAGAAGCAAAAGAGTTGAGTAGTAAATGACAATATCAACAAGCTGAACAGTACAGGATGACGATGACCACACTATAAAATACACACACTATAAATACTAATGAACACACACATACACCCGCAACAATGGCTCGATCTTGTGTGGCTGCCTGTGGGTCTGGCTTTAGAAAATGCCATCGCAAATGGAGATCGCTAACAGTTTACGCTGCACTGACATTTTCCAGCTGGCCACTCACAAAGGTCACACTCCCCACCTGAAGGCAAAAAACACAGGGGGAGATGGTGGTGTATAGCTACGGCCACTACTGAGATTTGGCTACCAGTGCATTATTAACTGCACTCATGGTGTGATCTTATGGGCTCAAAGTGAGGCCGTTGGCATCTTTGCGTTCGCCGAGTGCCAACAGAAATTGGTGATGTTTGGCTCTGAGATCGAAGCAAACGCTTGTCTTGTAATTGCTGCTACCAACTGCTGCTTTTAAGAGGGACATTATGGACTGTGTCGTGCCGGAGCAACAATCTCAAAACTTTAACTATGCACATTAAAGCTGTGAAATTACACACAGAGCACATGCTCCCATAGATTTCGACACACACAAGAAGTACAGAAATGAAAAAGAAACATCACTTGCAAAAAGCCAGAAATGAACTAGTACTTGAAATCATTGGATGAAGAGGTTTTGCAAAGACAACTTATGAGGCTCTAACAATTACTTGCACGTAATCCGTTTACAGGCAAACAGGGACAACAGCAACAGTTCCTTGACAATGTTACCTGATCATAAACTTAATGCACACATGGTCAACCCTATGCTGCCATGACGTGCAGACACACACCTGCACCCTCCTACGTGCACACACATCGCTCTCTTGACAACAGACAAACACACACACAAAGGGTTGATGGTGTATAGCATTTGAAGGGTATCACCAGTGTTTCTGTCTCTTAGGATTCGGGCAGATAGCAGGGAAGCTAGAATGTCATCTATCTCACTGACAGGGACAAGCATCTGTGACAGCAACAGTCAGCCGAGCAGCACAGGAGCGCGGCGCTTTCTAATACCAGCACCCCACCAACTGTGCACACCAGCAATTCATTACAATAAAACATAGTGTAGCATGGTATATTTTGTTACTTTAAAAAAAAATCACTTTACTCCAGTATTTCATTCATAGGGCTTGATAGGCACGTGCTGCCATTCTCCTCACTTTGCTGTTGCTCTGCTGCCCTCTGTGCTGTCGCTTAAAACAGCAATGCTACAATGAAAGACTGCTGTGTCATAGCATAAGCTAAAATACTTTATTTAAAGCATTTATGAGTATATTGCTTTCATATTTGTATCAGTTAAAGTACAATAATACAGTATATTTTCTGAAGTAGCATTAGGGTTATTATAGTCATTGCTCAGAGTTGAGCTGTAATGCCTGCTATGACATTGCATACATGCTTGTGGAATTGCTGTAATGCCTTATGAATCCAACAAACCAAATGGCACTTGGTGTTGTCTACATTTTATTCTTACTCGACATGACTAGTTTAGAAATAAAACTGAAAAAAGCGTCCGATCATGTAGTTAAACAGCTTCAACCTATCATTTATGTCTATTACCATTAATTAGCTAATCTCACTGCAAACATGAAGCAGCACTGGTCCACAGAAGAAGACAGAGAAAAAAAATTGTGAAGAACTTTTACTTTTTAAACCTTAAGTAAAATATAAATCATGTACCTACTTAGTTTTGCTTAAGTAGAAATTTAAGCAGATACTTAAACAAAGAAAATGTACTCTAGTAAAATTATATTTGTACTTTTACTTAAGTACAGTTTTTGAGTACTTCATCCACCACTGAAATAGGGCTCTTTATACTATTTATACCAGAAAATAAGCACCAAAAAGTGATTTTCTTTGTAAGAAAAAAGTCAAAATGACATGTTCATATGTGGACTCATAAAAAGGGGAAGAATGCTGGATTCAGTGAATGGGTACACAAAGCCTGTACAGTAGCCTGTCCAATATGTTTAGAGTGAAACAACTTTTTGTTAAAGTGACCATAATGACGTGATGTACATGGTGTACATTCGTTCTTTTTTTTAAACCTTATCCAAAACATATCATGGACAGTATGACAACAAAAATCAGACAACTATAAAATTCACCGCATGTGTTGTGGACATTCCACCATTGGGTTGCATTTAATTAGAAAAATAAATATTTTTGATAAACCTCAATTTCGTGTCATATATATAAAAAAAGACTGAAACTAAACAAAATCAACCACTAAATAAAAACTGAAATATTATATTTTTATAATTGTATTCATCATTTATACAAAAACTCACAGGCTGTGTCAACACTTACACATTTTGATTTAGTATTAGTGTACTTCTCTTATTTTAGTTCATGGCAATAAAGTAGTAGTGATTTTAAGCCTATCCATGACTTTTTTCCTAATCTATACTTTACCATTTTGGTGCTATTGTGAGTTATCGCAGACGCCATTTTGGTGCTTGCTGCCAAAGGGGTGCAATTTCAACAGACACCAGCTGCCAAAGGGGGTGCTCTTTGAACAAATGCCTCTGCTCTGCAGGGGCTATTTGGTTTGAGTACATGTTAAATGTAAACCAGGGACACATGTCAGTACAGAGCTATTAATTATTGGATTCATGTTAAATTGGAAATGCAATCAATTTTTTTAGTAGATTAATTACTGGTAGATGGTGGGGAGCATGCAAAAACACACTTGCACCATTAGCATCCCTGTCTGTCACTCTAGTCTGAGGTAACAACCTAACAACAATTCCAAACCTATTGACAATCAAGGTAACTGCAGCTATAAATACTTATATTTAAAAAAAATTATGTTCAATGTAGTAATTCTGACACTTAATGTTTTGCTTTGGTACATTAAGTAGGAAAACGTGGATTGTTTATTTTGACAGGATGTACGAATCAAATTGTCTAGATAGTATGTGTGAACTAGGATTATGAGCATGAGAGAGTGATGTGGGTCATAATCAGCTTGCTCTCTCTGCACACTAAATCAGGTTCAGGATTGCTCTTATGCTGACCCTGACACTCATACGAGTGCTCTGAACCTGACTCACCTAATAGAGTGGAGGGAAAGGGTGTGTGTGTGAGCAAACGTAACAGTAATGTATGCTTATTTTACCTGTGTCTTTGTGTGATCACCCATGTCTCATAAAGGAATAAAGATCCAGTACCCAAACGTATCCATCTGGCAAACTTTACGACTGCACGGGTACAGAGGTAAAACATGAATCGGATTTAGCAAACACAGTTAAGAGAGTAAAGTGGCTAAATCTGGGTCAACAAATCCTTTTCCATCAGTGAGCACCAGCACCATCCATCATTCCATCACTTTGCCTTCAAAGACAATAAAAGTAGAAATCACAAACAAACATTGCCACTCTCTGGGAGATTACTTTCTAGATGCCTCTGCATAAATGACCCGACAGCCTGGCACCCTCAAATAGTGCTTGGGTGCCTCCACAAAGCCACAGCAACATTGTTTACTTTTGAATTAATAAGAGGTGTTTGTTTTAGCCATTTAACACCAACACCGGCCAGCAAAAAAACAAAACTCCTTTTGATAATTGTATTGGATTTGATTATTCTGCGCACTTTTCTCGGGAGAGAATGGGACAAATGTTCCCGACAAATATATTTGCATGAGTGTCTTTGGACTGTATTTACAGCCACTATCAAAAGGTTCTGTTCACAGGTAGGCAGTAAAGAAGATGCCATTTGTTCTGCTTTTCATTTTGAAAGGTGATTATCTCTCATGGGAACGGAAAGGAAAGAAGAAGCACACATGTTGCGGGCAAAAGACAGAGCGTTGAAGATAAAGCAAGTGTTCTACGCTGTTAAATAAAAGAATGAATAAGGGAGGTTGGGAATTCCTAAACAAGCAGAAGAAAAGCCACTGCCAATCAGGAAAGTGCACTGGGTCGCTGCATAAGCCATTTGGGATTACATAACAGGAGCATCCCATCCCTGGTTAAGAGCTTGTTTCTGTCATGATTCATCTCATCTAGGAAATAAAGGAACCCTATGGAGCCCAGTGGCTTACAATTAAATTCAATTGTGGCATCCACAATACTGCTGCATGTACTTCAAATGTTTTTTGAGAACACAGAGGTCGCATGAATGGAATTCTTGAATGCGTAGAGATGCCCAAGTGTACACTGATTCCAGGAGGAACTTAAACAGCTTCAATTTCTGTACACTTTGTTGTGTTGCATTAAAACGGAAAACACTGGCACTCAACACTCACTATGAAAACAAAATGTGAAATATGATGTTCTTGAAAGTATACAGCCCTTCCTTCTTAAGCTTTCTTCAGTAAGTCTCTATAAATTCGGATGCCTACTTTTGAGTGGTTTGTTCTGCTCTTCCTGACAGATCATTTCAAGCTCTGAACAGAATGCATCTGTGAACATCTCTGGAGATGTTCCAGATTAAAGTCTGGGCTCTGGCTGTGGCACTAACAGACTGTAAGAGACGTGTGCTGATGCTACTGCATTGCTTTCTTGGCTGGTCCCTGACTGAGGGCTATCGTGTACAGTTAATCAGTTTGGCAGGAAGGCCAACTCTAAGAAGAGTCGTGGTGGCTCCAGATTCCTTTCATTTCACAATCACTGAGGCCACCATGCTCCTGGGAGCACTCAAAGCTTCAGAAGTGGTTTTATACCCTTGCCTTGGTCTATGTCTCACCACAATTTTATCCTGGGGGTCTACAGAGAGTTCTTAAGTCTTCATGGCTTCTTTTTTCTTCTAAAATGTAGGGTGAATTATGGGATCGGAGGAACACACAGGCATGTGCCTCTCAAAACAACTTTCAATCAATTCCCTTTGTCTTACAGCTCAACTCAATTTCTAGACACAACTCAAGGATAATCAAAGCAAATAGGATGTACCTGATCCTAATTCAGAGGTCCACAGGAAAGGATTTCAATCATTTTGCGACTGAGAAATCTCGGTTTTTGATTTGTACATTTCTAAAAACATGCTTACAGTTTAATTGTGGATTACTGAGCATAGGCTGATGGGAACAGGAGCTGGAAACTCAATGTTCATTTAAAGAAATTGTCCTCATCCAAGCGTATTGCCTCTTTATTTCCTGTCACAATTTTTCATTCTGGTACCTATAGGGAGCTACAGTATAGCTGGTTATACAAGAATATGAGCTCACAGCTCTAATTGGTCAGTTGTTCATCTGGGGAAAGCAGCATTCAATACTCACAGCACAGTGATCCACTGAACGAATCTGTGATGTCGACAGTGATCTAGAGGTTTTGGAACCAGACCAAGACTTGCTTTTACAGTGAGGAGAAAATGTTTAGGGAAACTTGCAGTCTTATCTACTGTCTGTGTAAATGCTGACTATGATCAAAATACTGTGACTGTGATTACTAAACAAGTATGATTAGAGACCGTGTTGGTTTGTGGGTATCAGGAGTAGCTTTTTATCGCTGCCCAAAACCCCAGAAGAAGACTAATGTCATTTGAATTGTGAATCCAAAACAATCCACTACTGTAAATAGGCTCAATCAGCAGGATTTTTTATTTTATTGCTAGAAATAAGAAATATTCTTTTTGCACTTTCTTAACAATTACACAAAAAAGATATTAAAGATACAGTTTGCAACTTTTAGGAATTAACTCGAAATCAGACTGTCCTGGGCGTCCAGTACTGATGCTCTGGGTGTTAAACCGGGTTGGCCCAGCAGGGAAGATCTGGGAAGGTCTGTGTCATGGAGGTCATAGACATCACTAATTATGAAGAAGATGTCTCCTAAAAACACATTTGTAATCTTATACATATTTGAAATCTCTTCAATGAAATTCTTTAGTTTCTAGAGTGTGTGATATATAACAAAGTACTTTTTGGACATTATCCATGTGATTGCCTGTTGCCGAGATAGGTTTAGACACCATCTTTAGTTGCCACTGACTAAAATCCAGGAAAATGAAAATACAATTGATTTATGCTGAGGAAATGTCATCACTTCTGGCAATAACAACTGCAAATAATACTGAATAAAAACCTGGATCATATATGAGCATTCATGTTAAATGAGAGCATGTGATGAATAATACTGCTGTTCAAAGAAGACAAAACATATCATTTTAGAAGGTGTTTGTTGTATTAAAACATGCAGAAAAGCAGGACACTAAAGCTGACAGAAATCAATAGCTTCTGTTTAATTCATAGGCTCAATAACACCTCCAGTGGACTGTAAAATCGATGCCGATTGGACACCGAGCAGCTTTGACAAGAGGCTTTTGGCTGAACATGTACACTTGGCACTCGTAAACATATCTTAGTCTGACAGTAATTCGGGTTCAATATCATTGCCACGCTAGCCAACCGACTTTCCGTTTTGCCCTCATCCCTCTTTAACACCACGTAAACCAAAAAATAAAAGCATGGTTGTGGAGATTTATTCTCAGAGCACATTTGCATGTTAAAGGAGAGCAAAGATTGTATCTTTGAAAACAGCATAAAGCGTCTGCTTGCTCGGTGAGAATGATGGATTGAATCAAAGTCAGTTAGCAGCAAGGTTAAAAAGGTCTTTGCTCAATACGACGGTATATGATGAATTCAAATTGTTTCTACTGAGGAACTGTGACTAAACTTAGAGTATATGTCTGGCTGGGATCTTGGACAGAATAAAAGAAAAAAAACAAAAATGTGTCATTTCACAGATTTCTAACATTTTGCATGCATGTGTCTGTAAAGGTGAATTATTCACACAGTATGGGTGTCATTCTGCCTTTGTGTTTTATTGATAATTTAGCTGTTGTCAATTTATCCTTAACTGGCATATTATCCAACCACAAATTCCAACTGGCAGGCAGTTATCTCTGCTGATCCTTGTCTGACTCTCTGTGTTGCGCATTATGTGGTCCCTTATGTGTACTGTGTGCACTATTGTAAAACTCTATCAACCTCTGAAGTTCAACCACAGTGTTATGCAAATTTCTAAGTGATCGCTGGAGTATTACAAAGGCACATTTAGAGCAATCTTATGTTTCATAATAGGCTTCTTAGTTGGTCGTTTTCATTGTCTTGCTGCTTGGTGGAGAACCGGATACAGACAGCAGTCCTGGAGGGTCTGTTTATCTCCCAACTCAGTGGCTCTACATACTGCTTGAGTCAGTATACATGAGATGCATTCATGTTTTTAGAAGTGGAGCCCCGTTAATAAGACTGACATACAGAGACAGAGGTGAAGAACGGGAGCGAGAGAGCATAAAAATAAAACACTCTAGCACTTGTCTGCATGTTCATCTGGTTTCATCTGCTGTCTATGATGGACCCCAGGAGACAAGGCTTAGAGTTTGCATTGCAAATATGCTACATATTACTCATTTTTTTCCTAGTATACGATTTAATTTCTCCACAGTTGCTGTGCGAAAAATATGTCTTGCTCCAACAAATTCAAACTTTATTCATGCTTTGGCAGCCTGAACTGTGTGTGTGTGTGTGTGTGTGTGTGTGTATACATATCCCATCCACCAATTAAAATGTAAATCAAAAAGGAGTAGATTTGGGATATGTGTACAGTGTAGAGGTTTATTTTGTATAAAAGTACCAGCAATACAAATAAGTAAAGTATTAGGGGGAAAATGTTGACATTTTATGGCTAAACACTGAGCTTGTGTGAAAAGTGTTGCTCTGGTGCTATGTGAATCAATGCTGGTTCTGCGGAGACAGAGATAAGTGAGACAGGAAATGGAAAGAATAGCATCTTTTTGGTTCTCTCCTCGGGATAACAGTCAGTTTAAGTCCTCTTTATCAAAATTAATGTCCATTCATTGCATTATTTATAGACAATTACTAATAGTATTTTTTTTTTTTTACAATTTTTTTAAGGATCAGCTCATGTTCTTTACATAACGTTAAGCCTAATTAGATGTGAAGCTAGAAGTGGATATACAAGCACTACTTTGCAGTTTTAGTGTCGAGCTGTATTGTGTTCTTAAACAGCTGATTTAACAGCGTTACCATGCCACCTAATGGTGTATTATCAGCCCATTGTTATGCTTTGGGAGGGTGCCTACTACCTACTGGTGTAGTTATTATGAGCAAGATGTGCAGGGAAGTGGTGACATTTAGTGGTTGCAGAAAGCACTACAGGCTTCAGAGTGGCAGGAGACAGCAGAGTTGGACAGGCGGGTGATAAAACTGCCAGTGTTGTCACTGTTGTCATTGTTACTTCAGTGTTTTTAATATATTTTAAACCACACAACAATCTTTCCCTAAAACAAACATTCTCATTTTTGTGCCTAAACCAAACAACACTGTGGCACATACTGTAATATTGCATGATAATGACCTAATATGCCTGCTAACTTGTAAAGCAGGTACCTACTTGCCCATAGCTGTGGTGCTTATAACAACAGATGACAGTGAATTGAAGCAGTTGTTCCTAGATGACGGTTCAGTTTGCCTTTGGTAATCTGAACTGTCTATGCTGTAAATCTGCCGCCTATGCTGTAAATCTGGGTACTATATAATCATCCATTATTTCAAGTTAAAAAAGAGAGTTGACAGAATGAAAAGTATCTTATTACTGCAAAGAGAAAAAGCTAATTAGGCAAAGTCAGAAACAAATGCTGAGTCTCTTACTATAATATACCATATTAATCAATCCTATATTACTCCAACAAACACATGTCAGAGATTAGTAATGAATGAGGACCACTGCTGCTGGCTGGTATAGTGACACTACAGGGCTATTTCTGTTGGACATGACCTGGTGCTGAACATGCTGGAAGTGTAAATTATTCCTCGACAAAGAGCTTTGGCAAACAATGGAGGAGTAATAGTGTGTTTCACTGAGACAAGACTAGCACCTCTTATTCACAGGGATGAATGCACTGGGTACCATTTAGTGCTCATAAAAATGGCTTTTGGCTGCTGGCAGAAGTCTGGGCTCCTTCGTAGGGCAGGACCAAAAATAGACACATGTACAGTAGAAGCGTTTCGTAAAAATGCAAATGATTAAAAATACCTGCTTCCATCAACAAACTCCCCTGCCAATGATTTTCTCTTCCAAATTTCATCTTGTACATCTGTTTCTGAAATCAACTGTGTTGTATTCTGCTTTTATAACAAATAAACCTGGAGTCGAATCAGCACTGTAAGGGATTGGCAGAGCAGACGCTCAGCTTTTCTGAACTGTGTAAAGTGCAAGTTTCCAGTTGGATGATAAACATTTTCTCCTATCAAATCTATGACATAACTGGGATAACCTATGCTGGACAAAAATGTCAGTGGGGATGTGGGGTGAGGGAATTTGGAAACAGAAAAGAGGAAAATGGGAAAGGAGAGAGGGGGGAAAATGGGAGCAGCAAACACGCCAAGGTTTTTTAGTTCAGTATGCTGAAACGTGAGCCAACACCAGAATCAGGGTGTCCGAGGAGATTGTTAAATAAGACACTTATCAGAGAAAACACTGTTGCCTGTGTCCTTTTAGGAACTGAGAACGTTAATACGATTCAGTTTTGGATGGAACAGCTTTAAGAAGAATATGATTGCAGCCAAATTTTCAGCTCCCGTTGAACCCTCAAGATAGTTTGTGTGTGTGTGTGTGTGTGTGCGTATAGATGCAAATGTTTGCATAGGGCCTATGGGCAACGTCTGCTTTTACCAGAGAGAGAGAAGGTCTTTATTTTTTACTATTGATGCTGTAGACAAACTCAAAACCTTTTTTGTCTATATGTCGTTCCTGTTTTTATCAATTTCAGTACGTTTCCTGAGCTGAACCACAATAATAACAGACATATCCTGACTCACCAATGCTTCTAGTGGCTCAAAAGCATCGTTCCTCCATGTGCTGTAGACAATAGGGAAGCAAAGGTTTCACAAAAAATATATTACCACTGAATCCAGAGCATAACGAAAGATAGAGAGGCCCCCTGTGCAAGTGCCGTCCTGCATTTTAGCCTCTGATCAGCACCATAGACAGTGCCTGTTTTAGTAATGCTGATCTAACGTCCTGCCCCGGACTCGATGCCTCATTTCTCCAGTTGTCAACCATGCAAAATATGTTTAGTCAGCGTACACTAACAAATCACCACACAGTATGTAAATAAGCACAGGAACAAACACCCATGAAGAAAAGCACAGCAAGTCTTCAGCGTACACAGCATGACTGAATAGATGATCACACAGTCACTAATATTTACAGAATTAATCTTCCATCATCGACAGTACAGCAGTTGTCAGAGACAAAGATTACAGCAGAAGGACAGTTTCCAACATAGTGCTATACATTTACATTTCTGAAGCTCCTCCATTACATAGAAAAACCTGGGCTCAGGCATTAGAAGGTCAACTACAGACACTGCTCAACCCCAAATTCTTTTCTCTGCCCTTCTCAGTCCTGAGTCTTTCTTGTCTTTTTCACGTCGGGATAGCAGTACAGCTTCACTTCCAGCTGCATGTCAACATTACTGACCTCGGCATTTGATCTGCTGCTCTGCTTCTTGATAAAATGTTGCTGAATCACAAACGACAAACAAGGTAGCATTTCCCAGCATGCTTGCCTCCTTTGTAACTTTTGAGAAAAAAGCCAGCAAAGGAAGAAAGCAGCAGAGTAAAGTCAAAAGACAACTGCTGCACGTCAAAAATAACAGCATGTAAACTAATATTTTTATTACCTTTATTTGCTGAGGCACAGAACATATTATTAGCCCACTAACATCACCAACTATTAAACTCGACACTGTTTGAAGGATACAGAGTTAAACCTAAAATCGCGGTGTCTCAGCAGGGATTTGTTGGGCAAGACTAGAGTTTCCTACAAAGGTTCTTAGATTGACTCCTGCACTTGTGACATTTGTAGGTATTTGTTCTGAGTGGCTTGTGCTCCTTTTGCTGTTTGCAAGCGTTTGCTGTCTGCGGTCCAACAAGAGGAGGATGTTTGTGCATTTAGGCCGTCGGTGCATCATAGTCATAATAAGTCTCTTTTTAAAATTGTATATGTATTTTTTTTCTCGGTTGTCACTTTATTTTTTTGCACGCCTGTCTGGGGAATGCCATCTCTGGGAGCGACATTGTCAGGGCAAAGTGGAAAAGAGGAAAGACACAGATGAGAAGTGAATAGATCTCTCTCTTATCTCTCGCCTCTTCATTCCCATTCATGTCATAGGTGTATCGTGTCTCAGTGGGAATTCACCATCTGGCACTCTGGATTTTGAGGCTCTATAAAATATGCCTATAGAAAAGAAAGAAAGTCTCACAAATCACCGTAGCACAGGATATTATGTTGAATTTGTTAACCTAACTCTTTTTCACTGATATTACCATTTGGCTGATTTATTACATCTAAAAGGACAGAAAGTCTGCATTTGAAGTGTGTAAGGGGATAAATATGATCCTTAAGGAAGTTTCGGACCTTTTCGAGCATGACGGCCGGGCACATTTGAACTGTATTTCTAATAAGATCTGGAGCTGAGTGCTAAAGGGCGAGTATAAAAGGGGGCAGAGGCAGAAAGCAACATATAAACGTATAATTGTATCTAATGTAGAAATATTGGTTCTCCTTGGCTTTAATGGTTCTATCCATTAGCTCCCAGTCAAACTGCTTCTTGCCTCTGTGGGAGTAATAGCCTGCGGTTACATATATCTCTTATCGAAAGGTGATGTTTGTCTGTTTGTGCATGTGTGTGTGCGTGTGTGTTTGTTTCTGTTTCCAAGCCTGTGCATTCTGTACCTGCTTATTTGGTTTATCGTTCATGTGTGTGTTTTTGCAAGTGTGTGGGTGTGTTTTTTTTTCCATGTGTTCGTCCATCTCCAGATGTATGAACGTTGTTAATACTGAAAACAAATATGTAGTTTACTTTGCTAAATATTCATAGAGGATCATGTGTACTTTAATATTTTTACTTTGAAGGCAGAGCTGTTTCCATTAATTTCCAGAGCTGAGTGGTGTCATTTTTCACAATGAACGTCAAGCTTACATTATTTTTTTTGACATGTTTTGGTAGCATAGTTTGTAAATTGATTAGCTATGATGTAAATTATATGTTAGTTTTAATATTTTAGAAGTGCATACATCAATGTCTTTGACACAGAGAACTGAGCTAAATTACAATAGGAAGAGCCGTTTTTTCAAAAAGTGAAATAATTTTTTTAATGCTTTCTAATGAGCAAACACAAAATAAAGGCTACACCAAACATATAGTTGGTAGGACCTGCGAAACCACCACTACGGCTCATTAATAATATCGTTCAATCAGTATCTGGCAGTCAATCTGTGCTATGCTGAATTTGCAGAAATATCTCTATCAAATAAAGCACAATCATCAGTTTTTGTTTGATAAATATGCAAAATTTACACAGGCGCAATCCAGCTTCTGCACTGATAGGCATCCAATGTAAGAACCAAACCAGTATTTCTGAAAGTGCACATGCTGCATAACTTTGTTTGACGCCTTAGTAATTAAACTCATCCAAGCACAGGCTGCATATCAAATGGCATCTCTGCCGAACACATGGTGCGGGCCTAAATTAAATGAATTAAAAGTGAATCTGTTTTGAGAGAGGTGCTCTGAAGCGTATCCTCCATGCACACCAGAGTCTTTCTGGAGCAGGACGCATCTGCAATATTAATATGGGTGCACAGGCACATGCACCCAAACACTTCCACATTGTACATTCACCCAGACAACCCCCCCCACACACACACACATACACAGACACACACTGTGTGCACAGGCAGTGTGTGCTGGAAATGACCACGACTCAGTGAGTCGTGTTAGCTGCCCACTGTGTGGTGGTTCTGCTGCTACACAGCCAAAAGCACGCAGACGTGCTAGTCAAGCATGAAGTGGAGCCACAGATGCAAAACTCACCAGAAGGTAACTTTTAAAGATATTGTCAAAGTTAGCAGAAGTGTGACAGAGGGGTGAATTACTGCAGGAGTAATTCAAATATAATAGATTATTATGTCAGTGTTGTGGGCTTGGCAGGATACTGCAAAACTCCTTTGCCTTAAATGAACAAGTCCGGATTCTGTCTTTAAAGTATCAATACTTACTTCTACACCTGGCCATAAAATGAGCTCATGTGGACAAGGTGGGCATGATCTCCAACTGTACACTACACTAGGGTACTGATGTGCACCACAGGGAGAGCGTTTGAACATACTCCTCCAAATTCAACTCACTTCTCCAGTTGGTTACCGTTCAGAATGATCCACTTAATTGGAGATGAAAATCACCTGCAGGGGGAGCATCTGGCCACCTGCCTTAGGCTGTCCATCAGCGCCTCACCAGCTGAGGAGTTCCCCGACCACAGAGCTGCAGAACTGAGAACAGAACTGGAGGCTCAGATACCAACACCTGCTGCACAATATGCACCCAAGCATTCAAGGCCCATGGCTAATTTGTCACTTTGCATCCATTTACTTTGCACTGAAGCAGCTAAGTTAACATGATATTTATTAAATCCTTAGACATAATCATCTGTCATCATATGACAATAATCTCATTACTTAATTCTAGTGCATGAATGAAATCCAGTTTCAACACAACTGGCCATGCAGTTTCTGAATAGAAGTTTTGAATGTGGTCTGGTAGGCTGTAGACAACCTTGCCAACTTCCTCAAAGCAAATCCCATGTAATTTGCAAGCACATGTTTACAAGTGCAAGTATACATGCAGCAAAACAAAAAACTACTTTGTACAAATCTTAAATACAGTTAGGCAAACACTAGATGCCTTCTTCACCTCAATCACCAGAGGCAAAAAATGTGCCCAGTTGCTACAATAATTAATTTGTATCAAAACATTTCCAACAACAGTTTGAGCATAAATGCTGCACTTCAGTTGCCATTGAAGTTGCAAAATGTGGTGACCTTTCAAGGAACAGTCCTAAATGGACGGAGCCATGATTGTTCTTGTGTCACACCATCCAACACATCCTCCTCCTTTTCCTCTATATCACCTTTTCCCCTCATGACCCTCCAACAGCACAAAGGGTATAGATAATAAAGGAGTGAAAAACTTGCCCCTGCCCAGCCAGACAGGACTTCCAGCTTCCACATTAATCCTGACTAGCCCACCTTACTGTACCAATGCTTATCCTGCAGTTGCATTGGGAATTTGTAATCCTGTAATAGTTTACCACCCAACGCTGAACGAAACACACCCGCATTCTCCATATTTTTGTCCGAGTTCATAATCTGTTTGCTTTTATTTCTTCAGCTTTGAGGTTAAGTCACCATGGAGTCAGACCTACAAAGTCTTAAGGAATTTCCCACACATGTATTATTGAGCTCCTTGCCCTGTGCCCTCGCTGAGTCATCCCACTCCCCCCCTGTTTTCTCGATCCTTTACACTGTCGGGACACATTGGTGACGTCCAACCTTTTCCTCTGTCTTCTTTGCTTGGGCTCTGTGTCCTTCCACTCCCTCCCTCTCCTGCTCCCTCGGTAAAGCATCCTCCTCTTTTTCTTATTTCCCTCTCTGTTTGCTAGACTGTGCTGTGTTCTGCTTCCTTGTCATCTTTATTCTCACTGTGGGAAGGGTGTAGAGAGGAGATATACGTGGGAAGCACATCTGGGTTACTCGTGTGCAGTAGCGATAGTGGAGTGCATGTGTAGGTGGATCAGTGGCAGTGTTTGTGTTTTCACATTTTCCGTGTGTCTGTCTGTACGTGCGGGGGCGTGCTCATGTGGAGCAGTGATATGGGGTAGCAGCTTTACATGAGCGTCCCACTCTGCAATGTCTTAAAGCTGCTTAGCGCTGCATCTTCCTGGTTCCTCCATCCTCACTCTCTCCTCCTCTCACTCCATGCTGGTCGTTTTCACCATTTCTCACCGCTTGCTGCCCACAGAGAGTTGGAAGAGAGCCCACAAACCAGGGCGTCGAAGGTTGAATACACAGTATGTGATTGTTTGGAGAATATGGCAGCAGTCTGCATGTCAGTCTATGCATTCCACGGGCTCGTGTTCATGTTTCCATGTAAGGTAGACAGAGAAACTCTGTTTTGCATATTGTTGGCATGTGTAACAGAAGTGATATTGGTTTTGGAAGAAAACTTTTCCAAGCTATACTATCTCATTAAGACATATTTAAGGCTTTAGGATTTAGGACAGGCAGTAATCTGATTTGCAGCTTGGTACAAATGCTAACTCTCAAGCAAAGCAAAAGGAAAAGAACTCTAGCCATGTAAGACAGCAAAAACACTCAGAGAAGGTTTGAATTAATTGCAAACTCGGCTAACACACAGCATGAACTAGACTTGACTGCAGACCTACATGACCCCATATTTCTGAGTGCAAAAATGTAAAAATAAAATAATCTGTATTCCACACAGTGGTCACAGTGCAGTTTGAATCCATAACGGGTGTTTTCATGTATCTAACGAGTCAACGCATGTGAAGCCATCTGGTAATTTCAGATGTTTGCGTAACATGCCATAGTTTAAATTTATTACAAGGGTTAATTGCACTGTTTCTCTACAGCAATGTAAAGATGCAATGATAAGTTGGTGTCTTCGGCACTGTCAAACAGATTACCTTTGCTTTGAGAATGCAGATGCAGAACAGGAAATATATAAGTCAAGGGTTCTGCAATGACCATTTGGAGCTTTGAAATGCTCCAATTCATCTAGATGGTCATCATTTCTTTAGTTGAAGTATATTTCTACCTTTATGAGAGTGGCACTGAAGGAGCCTGATTTCAGGCATGGACTAAGCTTATGCACAAACACCTTTTCACCCCAGAAGCTTGTTAGTGCAATCTCCACAGTCAACAAAAGACATGAACTCGAGCAGGAAACTCAACTGACAATGTGTCTTTGCAATTTTTCCTCCCAAATTTTCAATATTTGTACACGTGAATGGTTGTGTGCAGTCATATCTGTCCGTGTGTGTGTGTGTGTCTGCGTGTGTGGTTGGGGGGCAGGGACGCAGAAATCTCAGGGCAGCTGATCTTGAGTGGGTGTGATTGGCTGTGTGTGTTTTGCTGTAAGAATGGAGCATGGAGGTGAGGAATGAAGACAAGCACGCGGTCAGGTTGGGTTCAAAGGTGATAGGTTTGGTTTGCTGATATCAGTGGTGCTTCCACAGCAGCTGTGGTTTTAGCTCATTATATCAGTTTGGGGAAGAAAGAAAGTGCATGGTGGAAAGCTTTGCAGTTCCCTGTGTACTTTTAATTGCACCCTTACCAGAACTGCAATCTACTTTTATTCACACTGTCAAAATAACTAGTGATAAAACCTGATAATAATATCTTCACAAGGTTGTAATTGGTCACTTTCTTCACCAATCATCGCCACAGAACAAATTTGTTCCGAGTAATTTAGTTGTCTGACCCATGCTGCACATCAGGAAAGTAACATTACACTAATCCAAGCCTGAAGGCACACATGTGGCTTCATTTAAAGAAGGATTTGTCAGCCATATTAAAGTCACACAGTCTTTACAAAGATGCTATTGTCTTCTGTGAACAATTCTGCTTCATAAAAGAAGGTTCTTTGAATTTATTACATGTTTTATTAAGAAACTTGTGTCACTTTATTATCTCTTTCTCCTGTTTGGCCTTTGGCAATCTGTAAAAGTTTAAAGTCGAGATAAAACAATAATTATTGTAATACCTTTTAGGGGCTTATGCTACAAGTCGTAGCCACTGGCATTCTGTCAAAGGCAAAAGGGAAAATCACATCATCCAATAGAACCCGGTATACCTATTTAGCTTAGAGCATGGGCAGAAAAATCAAGATTCAGTTTTTCTAACACACTGTTGTAATGAAAAGCCAATAAGGTACAGAAGCTACTAGAACAGAGGTTTCCACTGCCACTGGTCACTATTTTCTTACCATTCTCAAACTTTTAAGGTGTTCTTTATTTCACACAATGCAAATCCCTATTAAATAAAATTCCATGTTGTGCAGAAATTGCACAAACAAGTACACTAGTGAGACGTATTCTGGGTTTGATGTGCACCTTTTCCTTCCTCTCTGCTCACAGGGGGAAAATACAAGTCAGGCCGCATCATAACAAAGGGCACACGTGCACATGGGCTGGCACGTGCAATAAGAGGAATAAAAGATCCTCTGAGCAAACACGAGGCTGAACATAGACACGCCAGCAAAGGAGCACATACAGTGCAGTAAACAATCATACACACATACAGTGGGAAGTGGGTGTCCTGGCCTTCAACTTCTAGCATGGCAGATCATACTCAGGTGGCCAGTCCTTGCTCTCCATGCTGAATAATGGCCCCAGTGGAGCATCACAGGACTTCATCCATCACGGCTACGCTGCTGTGGATGTTACACAAGCAGGTTCATGCATTTACACGCACACACAAATTCACACCCGTGCATGTTTGATGTATGAACAACTGTGACCTCATCGGAAAGGTCAATGCATAATGCACAGTTTGGAGAACAGGGAACCTGAACAGAAAAGTTGGTCACATTAGGGGAGAACACCCAAACTGCATGTCATGTCACTGTTTATCTGCTGTGATTGGTTCTAGTCCTTCCTCAGTGCGTTCATTCGTAAGCTGGCATGAGACTCATTTATTACCATTTGTCTTGTCAGTCAAGCCCCAGATCTTCTCCATCCATCTCCCAGCCGCAGCATCACTATCCCCCTTCAACCCCCACCCACCCCCCTCAATCCTCCTGAGCCCTCAGTGCCTGCATAACTACATGTTCGGCATTCACACCCTGAGCTGTGCAGACACACACTCTGATAACTATTCAATAGGCGCAGAGACACACTACCAGTTCTACAATGATATGAGATGGATGGTGATACGGGGACAGAGAGGGAGACACAGAATGGAAGTAAGAGCAGAGCACGGAGGAAAGGGTTATCAGAAGCTAAAAGAGATAAGAGAAAGAGGAGAAGGAGCAAAATGAAAGATGAGAGAGATGAAGGAAGGATGCATACGAAAAATTCTGGCAGAGAAGCAAAATGGAACAGAGAAGGAGAGAAACACTGAATGAATAACACAGCAGAGGCTGGTGGTTGAGAGCTAAACATATTGAGATGGATAGAGCCGAACTTGTCAAAAAATAAAAATAAAATGCTAATTGGACGAAAGTTTGAGGTGAGGCAGACATTAAATTTTGTGCATTTGCAGTTTGGCATTGTGTTTAGAGACTGAGAGAAAGAAGGGGGGGTCAAATATGAAAGTGCAAACTAAGCAGACATCACAGAAGTGAAAACATGCTCAGACCAAAATCAACGGTCTCATACTGGCTTCCTCCGGGACCTTATTAGGTAACTCTTCAGCAGTGTAATCAGATCAAAATTCGAGGTTTAGCTTTGATCTCTTGCCATCAAATAAAAGACAGGATTTATTGAGGCCTGGGTGTTTACCTTTGGTGGTTGTAGATGTTTCTGGGTATTGACAAGATATTAACCATTGTGTAAATAAACCAGGACTTCTGCTTCCTTTGTCTAGCTTCAATGAATTACCTTGTGCACTATGTACTAATTGTATATCCATAGTCTTCATGGTGAGCATCATCTTGTCAAGATTCTTCTCTGTCATAACCAGCACGATGTTGGCAAAGCAACTGAAATTTAGGAACTGTAGAGGTCCAACGGTGCAAAAACAAGAAACGTGCATGTATAAGTCAGTTTTTGTCTGGACAGATGGAATTGAGGGGAAAATCAGATGAGCAGATTGTACAGTGTATGCAGTATCTTGGGGCTACCAAATGGCTAATGGAGGCATTAGTCCCATGTGACACCTACAGTAGTTGTTGCTGTTTGTGCTTGTGTCTGTGCAGCAAGAGGACCTACACGAGGAGGCCCAGTGGAGCTTTCCCACCTGACAAGCGTGAGTCTCATACACACACACACAAACACTCTATTTGAATGATAGTTGCGTGAGCAATGATCCCAGAGTGACTCACGCTGAGAGGTAAGGCCAGGTGTTCAGGTTCTGCATCTCTCATCAGTAATTAAGACTGGGACCTCCAGGCTTTTGCAACCCATAGCTGCCACCATGGAGAGGGAAATAGAGAGAGGGAGCACAGACGTGGGTCTACTTTAGCTCAACTTAGAGACTTGCGATGCGTGACTCACACATCCCCCTTTTTCCCATTTATACTTATCTGTGAAACACACAGCCACTCCGTTCTCAGTTCAGTTCTCTCTCACCACCTGGACTTATGTTCTTCAGAGTCACATGTGATGCAGTTAGGACTGTGTTCTAGCAGCTATTTCATCAGATCGTGCACAAAGACTCTCTTGTCACTGCTTAGTTCCCACCTATTTCTTTTGTAATGCTAGTGGAGTTTTAACCCACTTTTAAAACCATTAGCTGTGGCATATACTGTAATTTTCTTGTCTGCTGTCAAGAATGACACAGCAGTGTATCAACACTGGATGCAAATAGGTGTTTTCTTAGAGATGCCAATACTTTTTTTTCACTGAAAACTCTCTTCTCTGCAGCAGTGATTGTGCTTTCTTTCTTTCTCGCCTGCTCAAATCTGCTTGTTTTGTTATTAAAGTCCCCAAGTGGGACCTAAATTAAAAAAAAGAAAAAAGAAAAATGGAGCTCACATAGGGAATCAAAAGAAGGGCATGATGTGGCGCAATTTGCTCATTGTATCGTAAGTACACGCGGTTCCTAAAGTTCACAGCTGCGATAAGGACTTCATTAAAGTTATGACATGCACGCCTATTTGTTTGTATAGCTGCCTAAACCAGATTGTTCTAAAATGCATTACAAGGAGGAAAGAGTGAAGGGTGCACTTATCTATGCATAACAAGACTAAAGAGTGGAAAAAGAAAAAGAAAGCACACACGCACAGTCATACACTTCCTAATTCTTCTCCCAAAGGACAGTGGGGCACCACGTGCAGATGGTTCCCAGTCAAAGACAATGGAACCAGGATCCAAAAATTCCATGTGTATTTCCGTTACGATTTTTGCAATTTTTAAGAACTCGCCCGCTAACTTACTGTGCAAAGGAGACTGTTGCTGTCCATCTGCTGAGAGGTAATTATTAAATTATTGAGCCATTCAGAGTATTTAAACTTTCATGGGGTGCCATTAGCGTCCAAGCCGACCGAAGTAGGCTGGAAAAGGCTGAACAATACAGGAAGATGGGGAATTGAGAAAGAGAAGGAGGGAGAGAGGAAGAGGCAGCAAGAAGAGGAAGCCGCTGAGGAGTGAGACATAAATGACCTAGATAAACAAATCTTGCACGACGTTCTCTCTCCTCCACCTTTTCGTTCTGTACATCCTCATGTTGCCTCTGCTCTGCCTCCTCTGCTTTTCTTCCCCACCGCTTCCTCCTCCTCCTTTGGATGAGTAAATGTGTACACCGTGTGGCCCTAAAGAATAGAATATCAGACTGGCTTAGCTGCACATGGCAAACCTGCCCATGCTACAAAAAAATAAAAAAAGAGATAGAGGAATGATAGAGTGTGGCTGGAGGTAGAGCAGAGATAGAAAGATCGTTTGGAAGGGATAACTGCTGATTCACAGTGACTTGCATGGTTGCAGCGGCATAGAGATAATGTGCTTTGTTGTGTGTTTGAATCCTTCCAGCTTTACTATACATGGTCTGCACATTTCTACCTTTCTTGAGTCCCAATTTCAACCTGACATATTCAGCGATGCAGAATTAGGACTTTTATACTTATCACATAGCCTAAATACACACAAACACACACGTACACACACACACACACACTTCAAACTGGATTATCATTACAGGCCTATCCAAAGTTTTGACTCCGCTGCTTCCTTCATCTTCATGAAATAATAAGGGATTGCGTCAGAATTTTAAATCTAAGCTCAGTTTAGCTTTTCTTTACCCTTTTACCCTTTAGGTCTCTGCCATTTTAGGCTTTTTTTTTGTCTCGTCTTCTTGCAGTTCAGTTTCCTTTACACTGATATTTGTCCTCGAACTTCCGTATTTCTGTTCCAATTTGAGTTTTTCAGCTGGGCAGAATTTGGCAGTTGGAAAGGTTGAGCGTGAATCGTACTTTCCGCATACTCTTGTCTTGGGAGGTGGGCACAGACAGGGCATGTGCATGTGCTCCTGCCAATGCTACAATTGTTGTTGCACACGCGCTGGACAGTAGCAACAATAAGGAGGGGCACTATTTTGTTTGTTCTGTTTGACTGAGCAACAGTGAAAGAAATGAAACCGTATGTGTACAGCACAGTAAATGTGAGACTCCTGCAGTATAGGAAACTAGCAGTTGACATTTTGGCCATGTGCAATTGATGCTGCAGACACACATGTTTTGGCCTGCATGCTATCATCAACAGAGAAAACGTAACAACTTCCAATGTCATTAAACTCATTAAAAAAGAGCAAAACTTTTGTGCCTGTGATACAGAAACATTCTTTCTCATAGCACTGTGCTTGAATGTTTTCTCCTCATTTAGATTTTTGGTTTGATGCGTGAGACTCAGATGGCTTAAATTGGACTTCTGACCTGACACAGACTTAAATTGTGCAACATGTGAACACCTCTGCCTTCGCAGACTGGCCTCTGGTCACCTCCCTTTTGAAAAATCCATTAATGGATTGCAGGAGTCTGGTGCACGAGTTAAACTCATAGGCTTGATATTCCTCTGCAGAAGAGAAAGAGCTACTTCTCTAGCTATTCGACCAGATGACTGCTTTCAATTTGTGCCAGTTTTTCACTTGCATTTGCACCTTTATATGTATTTTCATGTTTAAGGAAGATATGAAGATGAGAAAAAAGGAACACAGTAATTTTGTGTGTGTTTGTGTAACCAGTATCATTCCCAGTGAGCTCTTTGCTTCGACTGCAGACAGCTTTTTAGCCGGTCTGCTGTAGTAATTACTATTTACTGATTTGTAATTGCTTGTTGAGTCTTGCAGGGCAGCTTGTACAGTAATTACACTTATTCCACCATTAAGTAATTGTTTCTGTTGAAACTAGGGCTGAGTGTACTGGCTGCACTGGTAGCACATTGTGCTGCACTGACTGTTGGCTGGTTGGTGGTGCTCTGTGTTGAATTATCAGGTTATATTGTATATTATGTGCTGAAGTACTGTAACGTATGTACTAAGTACTTAAACACAACATTTATTTATTATAAAAAAGATATAAAAACATTTTTTAAACAATTCCAATTTTGAAACTACACTATACAACTTGTGCAAATCAAGCTAACTGTAGCACAAGAACTACTTATGACTCATAATCACAAATATTACCTTTATGGTTGAAAACAGCATTGCCAATAAATGTTACAAATGTGCTCAGCAAATGGCGCTTATTCTGCTTGCAATAGTGTTTATTCTACATCTTTCTAAATTAAATACACTGTTCTTAACATTAACAGTTCATGGCGATTCTGACTAATTTCTGACCCAAAACTGCCCCTTCCTTAAAATCTATAATTACTATACTGTAGACGTTACGTCTGAGACAGAAGGAAAATTTATGAGGGAGGGGATGATAAAAGCGAAAAACAGCCAATGAGAAAGAGAGAAAATGCCCTATAATGGCCTGTCAGCAAATGCTAAAAGATGGCTATTAGCGAAACATCACTTTGCAACTTCATCAATATTTCACTAGCATGTCAAGACTCAGCACCATCCTCCCTCTCTTTCCCACAACTCGTCCATCTCCCTCTCTTCCCCTTTGTTTTCACTGGAGGAGAATTAAATGTAAAAGGGATGCGCAAATCGTGGATGATGATTTCCACGATTTTGACCTTGCACAGTAAATGACATGGTACATAAACTATTTTAATCAAAGCCAGGCTAAAGAAGTAGGCTTTAGGTTTGCTTATAAGACCATCAAGACTTTCCCATGTGCATGCAAAGCTTTGTGCCCACACATAAACACACAGATTAAAGAACATTCCCTGTCATTCCCCTTTGCTGAATGCTCCCTCAGCATTGTTTTGCCTCAGGACAAACTCCCATGATTCACTCCTGCACCATGCACCTTCATGCTGCAAACAAAACTGAATCTTGCCTGTGCCTTTGTCCTCTTAGCGTGGCCGCTCACTCTCACCTTCATTCATTCTGTCTTTAGACCTTGCCGTGCGTGCACACTGCAGAAACTCAGCCTAACTTGTTTTAGGCTCTCATATTCTTAGGTCTTATCGATTTGCCTGCAGCCACTTTGGGGGCAAGCTGCCCCGAATGAATGAGAGAAATTACCTGCAACAGTGAACAAATTAAACAGTCATTTGCTCCAAGCTGAAGCCAGGCTCAGTGCAGCAACCAAGCAGCAAATCCAAATTTTCTGGTTAGCCCAGGATACAAGGCTCCCCCTCCCATCTCTGTCTCTCCCCCTCAGAGGACAGATAAACACCCTCCATTTGTAGGCCTTAGCTGTATTTACGACAGCTTGCCTCATAGGGATTGGGGATAAAAGCGTCAATCCGCTCTAATTGGTCACACCTATGCTGAGAGGGACGTGGCAGGTATTATTGAATAGGTAAGGGGCCTTTCATCAAGACAATTTATTGAATGGGCTGAGCGCACTCAGTGTGGCACTGAAGGGGATGAGTGTGACTTTTGGTGGGGATGAAACGCAAACAAGTGCACATAATCAAAGAAGTAGGTGAGCTTGCACCCACACATGTCCACTTATTCACAGAGATGCACCATAAGAAGAGAAAGTTGTTGTGCAGATTTCTATAAAGCAGCCAAAAGTCTGACATCTGATCCGGAATTCATTTGTTGATATGTGACTATACACTTCCATCAAAATAACATTTTTATTGATAAATACAATCCGATTTATTTTAGTTAAATTGTTATTTGTACTGTACATAATATTCTACGTTTCCACTGTAGGGTCAACTTGCCTCCCCCCTCCCAAAAAAAAAGAAAAAAACTAAAATATTCATAAATTCTGACATGATGGTTGACTAAACACAGGCTTTTAAGAATCCAGTGGGTGAGTCTAGCTCCTTTAATTAGCCACAAATTACCATTTTAGTTCCTTGTAGATTTTGATGTGAATTATTAACCCTGAAGGGAAGTCATGAATATTCATAGTTAAAATGTTAACACTGAAATAGTGAGAGAGACATATGACTGTAAGCTCATGTCAAAAAAACACACTTGAAACAGAATTTGTTATATGTAAGAAGAGGAAGTAACATTAGAAGCTGGAGGGGTGATCACATATAATTAGGTGACTAAAAAAATAATAAATAGATTTTCTACTATCTTGATCTGCCATATGTTTAAAAACTTGTTTATGGTGCTTAATACCATTATTACAGAATTATTCTGTACAGGTTTTACATAGAGAATTTATGTCTTATCTTGTATTTCTTCTTATTCATTCAAATAAACTCTTGCTTTTAAAAAGGTCCCTAATGTTCTTTAAATTAATAATATATGTGTATATGTTATTATATATTCTGCACTTTACATATAAGATATGTAAAGTGCAAAAACCTAATGTCATTCAACTGTGGAAATTATATACTTTTACATCCCGTGTTTCTGTATTTTTAAATTCTTGCCTTTGTGATGTTCATGTACTTTGTAGTTTTCACACTTCGATATTTCAAATACGTTTCGTAAAATACTTCAAGGATGTCATGTTCAGACTAATTGATGAAACAAAGCAACACTGTGATTCATGAAGAAGAGCCAGACTCGACTCCATCAGGTCGCAGCCAGGAAGAAACCTGTTCCAAGAATGACATCATATGAAGAGGCTTGGAAGCCAGAGAGCAAACATGCTACGTGCTAGCATATTTATTAATATCAACATCCTCATTCATAAATGTTGTCATAAACAGTGAAGCAACTGTGTTGTTCTGTATCATAGTGGATGCCTGAAGGAGATTTTATGATTTAATTTTATGTCAAACACGTCTCAAAATCAATTCTCTTCTCCCTTGTTGCTTCACATGAAAGTGGCCAACTCTCACAGAGCTGGGAGAGCTCCTTCACATCATTACTCCCATTTCAGCTAAACACGCCATATAAGGAAGCCTCGGCATGGGAGCATCGCTTCAGCACCACACACACAGTGGACAGCTGCAGCAGACGTTAAGCGCTCTGGACAGCTCCCTAAATGTTGCAGAACGCCACAGCTGTCCCTTCATTAATTAAAGGAGACTGACACAGCAATATTTTGCTAACACGCAACATAGCAAGCGTGGATTTAACTCGAGTCGCTCCTCAAAGAGACGGCTGACCACAGTGTGCTGCCATGCAAACACAGGGACGTTAATTTGGCAAAGTCAAACAAGCAACCTTTTGATTCTACATTGTTGAATGTTGGGAGTGATGCAGCAAAGCTATACTCTGACTATTTTTTAGAAGCTTAGCAACAAAAGCGTGGTAAATAAAAAAATTATTAGATTGACTGATTGTGTTTTAAGTTTTAGGATACATTGGAATTAATAGCAAACTTCATGGCAACATGCCGCTGACTTTTCTGCCTAAATGTGGTGTGGAAGAATTATCCTAAATGATTTAACATGGGGCGCTCATTTTCTGTGGGGTGTCACTGCACTCAGTCACTTTCATTATCTTCTTATTATTCTAGCAGCACTGCTACCCTGAGGTTCACCAAATCATCATGTGTAAACCATGAATGTCCATTCTCCGTCAATAACTTGCTCTGATATATAGTGGTGGATTACAGCAACGACAGACAGCGATGCCTTGGGAATGATCCAGTAGGTCGTTTGTACATATAGGCAAAAGTGAACATAACTCTACTGTAGCATCAGACACCATGGATTTATGGGCAAACAAACCAGAAGACTTTCCCATAGATTATGATAATTCAGCATAGTGAAGCACCTCACTATGTTTATTACCCAACCATGATGTCTACCCAAGCAAACCGCTATGTCAACACAGATATAATCCACTGTTTTTGACTGTTTAAAGTTAAAAATAGAGATACACCATGTGCCCTTCTGGCACCACTGGAATAGACACCACCCCCACTTTGGTGTCTGCCACCTAAAGGGTGCAATATTAACAGACTCCTGGCTCCCTACAAACACTTCTGTGAGTTGTATTAGAGGGTCTGGGCCAACAACCTACAGTCATGTTCAAAAGTTACAATCCCCTCTTTTAATTCTATATTGTTTTGGAGAAAAACATATAAAAAAAATCGTCTAATCAAAAAATTTTACGTTACTGTTCATCTGACACCTGATCAGATGATTTTGATTATGTTTTTACACAAAGAAAACACTTTCTAACATGGATGTATATGTGAGGCTGTTCTCCGACCTTAACGTCTCCAAGACGTACATGCGAGCCAAGAGCGTGTCGCACAGAGAAAACTAACCTTTGGGTGGTGGGATGGGTATGCTGACACATTCACTGGGAAAAGTAATAATAGGCTAAAGTGTAATATAAAAAAAACCTAAAATGTGTAGAAAGAATAAAAAAGGCAGACATGATCACAAGGATGAGAAGTGACAGAGTGAAGGAGGAGTGTTAGTCAGAAGAAACCTGGGTGGCGGAGGAGCAGAGGTGGGTGTGTGGGGAAAGGACTCGACCTTGAGAAACTGTCAGGTGGTGCGGAAGATTGGAGCGGGGTAGAGGACGAGCTGGGAGAGCTATTTAATCGTCCACTGAAAAGAGGCTTGCTCACCCTTCTGACAGAGCTGCCCCAGCCCTCCTACTGCTTACTAAGGGGGGGGGGGCAATCTCACTCTGAGTATTTAGAAGTTTATACCTTCCCTCCTCATCTCTCTTTATTTGGCCTGAGTAATGTTGGAGGCGTTCCAGTATCGGTAACCGCTCCAGCACTGTCAGTTCTGGGAACAGGAATAAAGTGATAGTCAGAGAACACACTGTAGCTATAAAACAACACACACCTGTGTTGTTGCTGACGGCTGCTTCTGTGTGAGGTGAAGCAGTGGCGTAAGAAGTACTTTGATCATTTACTCAAGTCAAAGTACCACTGCCAAAGTGTATTAATATTAACTTGTAAAATAATTCAGATATCAAAAGTAAAACTACAATTTATGGCTCATTTTACATCAGTCAATACAATGTTACTGGGTTATTTGCTACATGGTAAATTCCATTGCTTCCAAAGAGGCTGCTGTTTATTGTTCAAATCAATAATTAGGCATATTGGTATGTCAATACTTTGACCCAAATGATGATCTCATATTTATAGTTCTGATAACATCTGCAAACGTTCACTGAAGGATGTGATAACATTCAAAGTAGGTGGGAAGGTGAGTCTTCTTGCTAGAAAGTACTATCACTCATGAAAACACATAGTATAGTGTACGTTGACACACACAAACACACACACACACACACACACACACACACACACACACACACACACACACACACACACAAAGAGTGTTACATAATTATACCCCACAGAGTAAATGATGGGATAAATTACATAAACACCGGATTAACCTCCCCGTGCCACACTTGGCTGTTGAATGAGAAAACCTTCTCTGTGCCCATTATATGATGCTATAAACACGCTTTTTACCGTAGACTCGATTGTGCTGCTCGTTTGGGAACATTCGCATCGAAATATTTGGTTCAGTTTTTACAGTTAATTTCCCAAGATTCTCAAGAGACGGAGGAATCCTGAAGAAGAAACTAACGGATTTTTGTTAAAATAGCCTGCCAGACGCCTCCGTGTTTAAATATATGCAGAGTTAAGTTTAACTGACTGCCAACTGTGCGATGTTCCAACACAGTAACACGGTAGGAAACTTTGAAATATTTCACCCCTGAGTTCAGTTTGCACTAAGCAAAGAATGAGACACTCCACCTCCTCTCCATCACCCTCCCTTCCTCCTCCACTTCTCTCTGCTGCGAACGTCGTGACATTTACGACTTTGTGCCACTGTTTGTACCCTGACCTTCTCCACTCTCAGTCCTAAGTGCTTCCATTACTGTTTTTTTTATCCTTTCAATTAGAAAGTGGTGAAGATGGATTCAGATGCCACACACACACACACACACACACACAGGCATGTAAAGTTTAACTTTGTTAATGGATTTAATAGTTTTAAATGTATTTTTAGTGTGTACTCGTGTGTGTACTACAGTAGATTCTAATCATGTTTTGATTGTGTGCTATTCGTGTGTTTATTCAACTTCCTACAACATGGATCTGTCAAAATGTCCTTTAAACTTTTGGTTCTGTCCTTAAGCCTCGTCCCTAATTGAATGTGTATACTTTGTGTCTTCTTGTCAGAATACAGTGCCACACTCTGCCCATCTCTCTGCACCAGTCATTCTCTGTCCTTTCTAAGTTTCCCAGAGCAACACGTCCAGAGATAAAGGTCCTGAGGAGAATGTGTCTGTTTGTATAGATTTGGTGGCTTATCTGGGTGTGTGAGTTTTTTTTTTATGGCTATACAGAAGGTAAAGTTACATTATGCCATGTTGATGGGCACCATCTTTTGAGATATATAGTCTGTTTACCTGTACCTGCTACATTAACTAGAATGGATCACCTGTAAATTGCTTCTCCCCGATGAGGTAAAGGGACCCTACCTGGAGAATTTAAATCACAATACCTAGCAATGGCATTTGAAAAACGAATAATAAATACACAAACTGTTTGCCAGTGCTGACCAAAGTACTAAGCGTACTCACCAAGGCAAGGCAGACCTCCATGACTGACCTACTAATTGACATAAAATGGCGACGCTCTTTACCTACATGGCAAAGTCAGAACCAACTCACCGAGAAAAAAGCAGGGAAAATCTCACAAGATGGTGTGCAACAGCTAATGAATGCAACACAGCTTGGCTTCAGTTTGCAATGTTTTTGGTCAGCAAGGCCTATTCTTGCTGCAGCTGTACCATATCACAGCTACTTCCTGTTTCAATTCTTTCATATACTTAAAAATCTCCAGTTAAATCAAATACGAATAATTAACCATACGGCATCCTGTATTGGAATATTAGAAATTAAATTATTATAATTATGTTTTCAAGGAGCAATTTTTAAGCAGTAAACACAAGGACTATATTTACAACCCAAATATGTTTTCCATTAACAGGGGATTTGTGGACAATTAGTCTAAATGGCAAGTGACAATTGATACTGAACATATTAATGAAATATTCCCACACACTACTGTATGTTTTAACCCTTTGCAGGAAAACATGCAATTTAACTTTGTTATTAATTGTTTTATGGCCATTTAGACGCACACAGCACATAGTTATAGTTAGAGAAAGATTGTGGTCTGCCTAATTTGAAAGTTTGTGATTTTCAGTACTCCAATACACTATTCAATCCACATACATATATACTACAGTATGTAAAAATGAGTATACATGCAGTTCACATACCGAGTTCTGTGGTTTGCTTGCCTTGTACCTCACTTGTAAGTCGGTTTGGATAAAATCATCTGCCAAATGACTAAATGTAAATGTGAATGGTTAGGATAATAGATGTTATCTCTAGTCCATGTTAACTCTTTGTTTGTCAAACTTTGCCACAAGTAGCCTTTGGCGTCAGTATTGGCCATTCCAGGCCACCACTTGGCGCCATGGAAAGCACATTATTTACAGACAAAAAGAGCATTAGGGTTAAAAAAAGACTTCAGGGTAAAGTTACATTCCAAGATAAATAAAAATGCTACATACAGTGACAACGTCACACAGGTACTTCTTTACCCTAATAACCATGAGCTTCAATTGTATTTTGATCCTCATTAAACCACACAATGTCTCGCACTGGAGTAAAAGTCCTGTATCTTGTTGGATCTTCCACCACCCCGATCATGTCCCTACGAGACTTTTCCACTTAAAAGCTCAAAGCATCGACCACTGACACAAGCAGGTATCCTAAGAGTCAGGATGTAACACAAAAGAACTGGACAAAGCGACGCATTTTGATGCCTTGGGAATGAAAACAAGCTTGATGTTACAGGAAGTCATGGACAGTAGTTATAAGCTATGTTGTCGTGATTCATTTTAGCGATGACATTATAAATGCTAACAAATCTATGCTTTAAAAACACCAGCATCATTTTGTATTAACTTTTCCAATCCCACAAACCCTATAACTTACAATTTCTCACATTGAGAGAAAGTATTTGTGACGTTCTCTCCTGCAGAGAGCTTGAGATGAAAACACAGTTTGATATTTTAGGAAAAATCTTTATGCCAGGCAACATCCAATAATTGTTTACACTGTAAGACATATTCCACTGCGACAGCATGCAATCCATCCTTACCCACTCTGTGTACTGAGGGTGGACATAATAATTTGAACACCATGAAAGAAAAGAAAACTGATACATCCTGATACATTAAGTGTACTTTAAGTGCTGCACTTAAGTTAACAAGGCCAAGGTCATAATGCCCATGTTGTGGCAATTAATGCTTCTGGCTGTAGTTTTTTGCTGTTATATTGTGGTACACCTCTTCACTTATTTGTCTGTATGTTGAAACCAAAGCTAAGTGCTACAACATTGGCTCAATCTTGCTTGGCGTTCGCTCAACACTGAAGCTTCCTTCCTTCGTGCTTAGTGCCTGTGGTAAACACTCTGATTATTGACCGTACTTCTTACCTCTTGGCGGTGTCTCACACCGTCAGAAGGAGCTGCAATTCAGTTGGGAGCGTGGAGGCTTCTTTTTATGTCTTTCTCTAAAATCTCTGTGGGCTGTTGTGCTCTTGGCGAGGCCTTGCCAAGGCTGAGGATGTATTAGTCACACGCAGGTTGCACTCACACACGTTTGAATTGATGCCAGTCAGCATGAGAATAGCTCACAAAATACTGAGTGGAGGCTAAGGTGTAGCTCGTCTTTATGTGTTGTAAAATGATGCAGAGTACTGTACCTCTCTCTGCCCTGATTTCTTTTCATCCCGTTTTGTTCAAGAAGCGTGTTTTCTTTAGCTGGTGCTAAATGCAGAGATAAGGGAAGGCTCAACACAAACATATGCTGTGTTTAATGTCACTGTATATGAGGTCATTACGGGCTCTTAGGCCGGGGAGGAGACAGAACTATTACAATCAATTACTGAGTTAAACTGAACTCTGATGACGGGAAGTGACAATAAAAGAGCATCTCTATGTCAAACTGACCATCTATAATTGTTTAGTGTTCTAATGTTCTAAACATGGTTCTAATGTTTTGACCTTTCTGACAGTTTAAACCAAAAAACTAACAAATTATAACCTATTATTGGATTGCAATGAATTGCACAGGTGGACATAATGTTTATAACCACCTGTATTGAAACGCATTTAAATTTTATTAATATCAGCAAAGTAAATTTTTAAAGTGCAGAATCTCTGATGATAGCATTTAAATGTTGGTGCAGAAAGTCCACGACCTTATTTGCAGTTTGCTTTTGACAAAGTGACATACGAGTGGAATATGTGCATTTTGAGTGTGTTGATGCTGTTAGCACACATGCTGCATTGTTTGGCTGCTAAACAACAGCCCTAGCTCAGCTTGGCATAAGCAGCGTGTGCCGTTTTGCGAGGGTGGAGCAACCACACCCACAGCGCCTGTGCCAGTCGAGTCTTGGAGCACACCCATATTTGAAAACTTGATTGTATAACTGCACATATTTCCCTAGCATTGTGTGTGTGTGTGTGTGTGTGTGTGTGTGTGTGTGTGTGTGTGTGTGTGTGTGTGTGTGTGTGTGTGTGTGTGTGTAGCAAAAAATAGATGCAAAGAAAATTGGGCCTTGCTTATCAAAATGTTGCTTTATAGCTGCAGCAGTGGTGAAAGGTCACAGCAAACTGTGGCCCTAGCAACTGCCACTGGGCCTAATTAATAACTAGAAACACCTGTGTGGGAATCCGGGGTAGTCTCCGCTCCATGCAGCTATAATTTATGAGCACTATCTCAGGTTCAAATCCTCCCTGCACCATAGAAACAAACAGCAATTTTGCTTTTGCTGTCGCTGTAACTTTTTTACCTAAATCTGGCAGAAGTGATGTGCTGTGGAGCCCACAAGATGTTTTAGACACTATAAATCTTGGATATTTGGACAGTTAGCTCACAACTGCATCCTGCAGGGAGGTGGGGAGATCTGTGTGTGTTTCCTCACCCTGGGAGCCACGAGACAAGATAAATTGTCCCGCAAGAACGAACCGAGTCCAAATACAGAGAAGAGAAGATTCACTATCATGTACACACAGACTCAAACACACACAAACAACTGAGATATGTAGGACACACAAGGAAGCATGCAGTCCCACTCTGTGCACCAATAAAAAGAGCTGGGGAGGAGGACTGACATTGTCTTGGGTGAGTGATGAAACATTAAAATGCTCTTTTGATGTCATCAACAAAACCAGCCATTTGGTTCATGAGACAAACTTTGATTTGATTGATGAACCCACACCTGCATGCTTCACCGCTGCTCAGTGGTCCATATTACTATCAATCTCAAAAGTAGACAACTGTTGGGATGGGCACACTCTGTGGCTTCAGTGAAATCAACTGAGGAAAACATTTAGCCCATGTTAAAGGTTCAGTACACCTGAACTACAAAGCATTGAGTATTTGCTTGTAAATGAAGTGCAAACTTATTTGCTTTTAAAGCATCTCTCACTCTGTTTATGTACTGTAGAAGACTGGTTTCCAGCATGGTGGTCAATGCTCCTCTCAAGAAGGGGGGCGGGCTAAGGCTTAGTCTGCTCTTACACTGAGAAGTTGTCAGCCTAAAGTGGCCACAGGCTTCATAAGGAATAAATTACTGATTGTTACTGTAATGATTGTACAAATACCGTGTAATGGGCTCAGCTGTGCCAGAGCCACTTTGGCTGGGTGGTTGGTTGGGGGGGCTTTGTGCTAGAGTCTTTTATTAGAAGTACAATCAGGTGGATTTTGTTTGCCAAAAGAGCACTAAGTGTAGGTTATCCGTGTTTAGGGAAATTCAAATGTTCTGAGGTGTTCAGGGACCCTCCATCATGTGTGGTGTTCAGAATAACTAAAGCATTTTGACATTGACACATCTTGAATTGTATTAAAAACTGTTTTAATTTAAAATGTGAACTTTATTTATTGACCGTTGATCAATATATTACAATTATTTTTGGCTTGTTTGGTGTTACTTTACCATAATACATCTTCGTTTCAAAGAAATAGCTGTGACAAATTCATGTAGAGAAAAAAGCGACTTATTATTATGGCTGGTAAAAAATATGGTTAGTTGGTGAAAAATAACTTCCTTTCCCTCCTTCAGACAGTGAAGGAGAAAAAGAAAGTAAAAAGAAAATAGGGTCGAGTAGAGTACGAGCCTCTTAATCTCAGGTTTGTGGGTACGAGCCCTACGTTGGGCGATCAACTTCAGGGGGACAGTAGTAGAGCATTGGGTTGGAAGGCTCCAATCCCACCCCACCAGGTCTGGGGCCACCTTGGTGCTGAACCCTGATAAAATGGGAGTGTTGCGGCAGGAAGGGCACCTGACGTAAAATCTCATGCCAAATCAATGACCCCTGAAGGGACAAGCTGAAAGCTGTTGATCTTTGGTGTGTATGTGCAAGCGGGTTGTGTTCAACATTCCCTAAATAAAAACGTTTTAATGCATTAGAACTGATGCAGTACTAAACTTTAACTTGGCTCACATGTGGATCGCTGCAGGATGCATCCTTGAAAATGCAATCAAATGTCATAGTATACTAAAGCTTTTTATCCTAAACTTATTCAAATGCTGGATTACAACTGTGCAAACAGAGCTGTTTGGTTGGGTTCATGCACAAAGACATAAGGCTTAAATTTATTACTTTTTTTATCAGTACTGGTTGGTAGGGTGTAATTTTCTTTGACTTCCAGTTACAAGTTAAGTCTTAACAAAAAAAACAAAAACAGAATGCACTGTACTGCTTACCAGGTACATCTAATTTTGTTGTTCTTTCATACACAAGGCTCTTGGGCTTCAGTGTGTTCTAAAGAGGCCAAAAAGCCATGAAGTTGTCATTATTGTACAATTTAAAAATGTATATACCCTATTCCCTGTGCAATGGTGTACAGTGGGGAGTTAATGAATGCACAGTGCAAAGGTGTGCAGCTATTTTTCCCAATCTGAAACACAAAATGTGACTGTGAATACATTTAGTCCCTGCTAATTGAAACCCTTTAGATGTGCCCTGTTTGCCCGAGTGCAGATCTGTGCACCTACAGGAATAAACGCAATACTATATGGAAAATTATGAACTGTCTCTTAGGCAAAAAGTAATTGACACACACAATTCAAAGAGAATTGTAGTTAGCAATGTTATCGTGCATCTGCTGTTTGTGTGATATTAGCGACTTCTGGGAAATCAACATTGGATAGTACAGCCTCAATATCCATGTTAATTGATAAACTATCCAGAGAAATGCATCAAATATATATTCAAATATACATTTCCGCTGGCGTGGAAAATATATTGTTCTATTGGCTGATTTCGCAAATTATAAACAAGACACAATATGAGTTTTTCCAGAGACGCTCCACCTCTTGGGTTCCTTTATAAAAAAACTCTTCAGTCTCATAGACTTTTATGTTCACTTTGATTTCAACCTTCACTCCAAGTTGACTTTATTTCACTTTAGTTTTATTAGATTTAATTTATTCTAAAAATATATGCATTTGCATTTTGTTTCTATTATCAAGAATGAGCCGACATTACACACACACACAGCAAAGTAGCAGCATTTAGATTTGCATCTTAGCTGCAAGACGAGAGAGAATTTTCATTAACCTTCTCACTGACCCTTTTGGATCATTTGCATTTGGCTGAAGTGGCCGATTGCTTGCTTCCTTTATGTGGACAAGGAAAAAAATGAGGGCAAAAACGCAGTAAATAGGGAGGAGCGATGAAACGCTTAAAAAATTAATGTGAACATTCTTTTGCAATTATAGACGACCATTTCAAATTAGGACAGAATTAGACAAAGGGCAAAAGGAGAGAAAAGATAAGAGAAAACATCTAATAGGTGAGCTATAGAGGCAGCCATTAGAGTGTGTCTTGTAGGATTAGTCATTTGTTGTGTAGAGTGTGTTACACTGGTGTCTATATACATTCACCACACTGCTGCCCTCTGGCACATCTAATCACTACATCTTATCTATAGCTACATTCTCTGTGTGTACTGTAGTGTTTGCTCAGTTGTAGCCTTTTGTTGCCAGCTTCTAAGATGTTGACACCTCAAGGAAGAACCAAGTTCTCTGACATTAATATGAGGTAGCGCAAAGCAACAGTAAACCAAGTGTGAAATCAATTGAATGTTTTGGGAAGTGCTGCTCAAAAACCAAGGCAGAGATTCAAGCAAGACATCAAAATCTTAAAGTCCATTTTTTCCAATTTGCATATTCACCACATTCCACATCCAGTCTACATAATAAGGATTTAACATAATTAAAATACTAATAATGGTTCCTGGGTTTTTAGGGCCTAACTAATCTTAAGACAACAGTGACTGTGTACATGGTCTCTGCTCTTCTACAAATGCAAAAATTTGAATGTGTAAAACATTTTCAGCAATGGAGAATTATTGCTGCCCAAAAATATTCAAATATTCAAATTCTCTGTGTAGGACTCTAAAATAGCAATAATGGGACGCTTTACATGGGATACATCTAACATGCAGAATCTAAAACCAATTCACACAAAATGTATGCCGTCAGAAAAATCTGCAAGATGCTGTAAGCGCATAAAATTAATCTGCACATAGTGGCCTTAAGCAGGATGATGCTTCATCTGTTTGTTTTGCTCCAGACATCAAAGTGTACAGACTCACATGCTATGTGTGGTGCAAAGGCTTTGTCAGTGGTAAACGTACCAACAATTTCAGCAAAGACACTGATATCAGGCCTCACGATACTCTACTGTATTTTTATTTTTCTTCTGTTCATATGGTTTGCCACAGAGGCATGGTGTGTGTGTGCGTTTTGCATGTTGGGGGTGGGGGGGTCAGGAACAGATGTGCTCTAGCAGGGACCTCGTTCAGTCTGATCAGACAGAGCTACGCTGAGGCAAGTGGCCGCTCATGTTAAGCCTCTTAGCACTGATTCAAATGACACTGAGCAAGAGCTTCTGGCCTGTGTCACACAAATGTGTGTGTGTGTGGTAATGCTCGTGTGCATCTGCATCCGTTTAGCTGTACATGAATGCCCCTGGACATAATAAAATGATAAAAAGGGAAAGAGTGAATGTTGATGTAAAATGCATTCTGAGCCATTAAAAGATGTGTGGTATTGACCGAGTATTTAGTTCCATATCAGTGGACGTGGCTGGAACCAGATGTTTGTGACTAGATAAAACCTTAAGCATTACGGTTTGTTAACATGAATTAGTAGTGGAAGAACTATAGGAGATGCAGCTTTTCCAGTATGGGGAGTGAGATGGGAAGCCAGTTCGAGTTGTGAGTGCTTCAGAGACTGCTTTAGGAATCTATATACTGTAGAAGCAGCATGAATCATCTGTGACACAATAGTCCTGTATTATCCTGTTACATTTGTGCAGATTTCATTGACTTTTTTTGAGGGGGGCGTGCTGAAGCTTAAAATGGCTGTTTTCGCATCAGCTTTTCTAAACACATGTGCTGCATGCTATGGCATTTCTAAGCAATATTAAATTAAAAGTGCAAAAACATTGCAGTTTTTCTTATAAGATAATATTGGTAGGCGCACCATCTCCCCGCAATTTATATAGAATATCCCAGAAATTAGATTCTTGTTATATGCATGTGCACCTATTGTTTGCCTTTGTATTGGGCTTTTACTTTACATCTGCAGAACAGCCATTTCTCCTAAATATGATACAAAAATGATACTCTACTATACAAAAGTGCAAGCACAAATCCATTTTTGCCCAAAACTTTGGCCTCTTGAATCAAACCTGGGCCAGTGGTGGGACAGTCCTGTGCTGCTTTGGTATTAAATATCCATAAAAAATATGGTGCAGTTGAATATAGTCCACCCACTGCTATGGTACTTAGAAACAGTGAATTGTATTTGCAGTGTTTTGCAAATTTTGGGAAAAAAGAAACAACATCGTAAATATGGAATTTTAGGTTTTCTACAGTATGAAGTACTACAGGATTATTAGAATCTATTGACCCAATAAAACAATTTCTTTCCATTTCGTGTTTGAAAGAGGGACAGGGATGATAGGAATATACAAAGTCAATAGGTAAAAGAGCGGGTACTTGCCGAAAAACAGTGTCGCTTTAAATTTTTTACTCAAGTTAAAGTGCTCCACAAATAAAAGAGTCTGTTCTACAAAATATTGAATTTGGTGTTGTTGATTCCAGATTTGTTCCACAAACTCTCAAAAAGTGAAATTTTGGCAAAGAACATTTACAGTTGAAGGACAAAGATGTTACTGTGGAGACTTGGTGCAGAATATAACAGCATCTGTTAAAGGTGGAGCTGATTATGTCTGATTATTACTTTACTTCACTGTTTATGGGATTATCTTTTTATTAATAATCTGCAACTAAAGCTGACAAAAAGATGTAATATTTCCATCTAAATTGCAGAGGAGCAGAAATTAAGTTAATTATTAAAAGTGCATGTATTACAAAATCGTATGTACACTTGAATAAATGTACATGCAGACGATCAAATATTAGTCCCGGCTTCCCAAAGTGATTTTAAACACTATTTAATAAATAGCAGCCTATGTGCATTTGCTTACATACAGTACGAACGAACAAGCACATGTACGGTTAAACAACATCTGCACGAGGGAGACATCGGTGCATTCGTCTGAGGTTGCTCAGTCACCAATTTACTGCTCTTTGTCAGCTTTCTGTTGTTCAGACAGACACTCTCCAGCTGAGCCCCCTTGAGCTCCACTCGTCTGTGCGCTCTCCCGACCCTCCTTAACAAAACCTTTCACTCATATATTTATTCTTTTGCTTCTGCCAGCGGTGACTGTAAGCAGCAAACTGTTGTTGAGCCCCCTCTAACCTGACAGAGCGAGGGGACAGATAACAAGGAGAAAACAAAATGTAACACAGCAAAGAAAACAGGGAAACATATTTTCATTAAAGAGGTTTGGAGGTTCAGACTTTCTTATTCTCTGTTGCCGCAAGTATTTCACATTCTCATGCTACGTGTCAGTGCAGCCTGGCCCTCAACATACTAATAATACGCTTGGACAAATTGTCCTACAATCATAGTTTAGTCCCAAGGTGACGTCTTACAGTTTGTGTACTGTGGATCCGACATTTTTTTATTCTTAAACGACTGAAATAGCTGATTATCAAACCTCTTGTTGTTTAATTAGTCTGAGCAAGTCAGGAAGGCACTCGTGAAACTAAATGACAAAATGTATTATGTTACTATTTAGAAGAACAATTAGGCTGTAAAATTGCTGCTAACCATTAATATCCATAATTAGGCTAGTTCAATGTGCATTCATCTTATGACTGGCTTCTACAGCCTCTGCCTTAACTACAAACTAACATGGCCTATTTTTTGTAAGAACTGCTTGGACGTAGGCAGCATAAGGCATGCAACAACCGGTAATTCCTCTCTTTTGCTAAGATATCGAAATAAATTCTTCTTACACCTAATGGGCAAACACAGCCATTGTGGTGCTATTGTGGTTTTCTTCTGTTTTTCTAATCGTGCACACACGGCATGCGTTGCGACAGCAAATTTCAAGCACCAAAATCTGTTTTCAAATATGTTTTGTTGCAAAAAAAAAAAGATTTGTTGAATTGTGTCGTAGTTCTACCACCTGTTCTCTGTTTTTCCTTAGCAATGATGAGAAAAGTTAAAAAGATGTGTATAGTTGTCCAATCGGCCAAAATACTGTAAGTGAAAAAACTTGTGGTGTTATACGTGATTTTCTTTTGCAACCCAGAGCATGAGCCATGGCAAAATGTGACTTTTATACCTGATTACATCTTCCATCCACCCATCCATCTGTTATCCTAGAAGGTATGGACACCCTGATTACATCTTCCTCACCTTATTTAATTGTCCACTCATACCTGGCTAAATGCAACTTCCCTCAGACATAGGATTGTAATAAGAAGTCCCCCACACTAGTTCTTGTTAATTCCACAGAAAAAACAGCTAAGCCTTTATGGGCTGTGGTACTGTGGTAAAAGATTGGAAACTAAACAACTTGGTTAGTTTAGGAAATCTAATTAAGAGGCATTAGTTAACAAATTGTGGGGATACATTTTTAATATGTGATCAACTTGTTTCGTTCAACTACACCTTCCAATACAATATAATAATCTTGTAAAAAAAAAATGGTTTGAACCATTATAAAGATAAATTAAACATGTGACTTCACTCACAGTAAGCAGAGAGGCAGTTTGTCATTGTGGATTAAAGTATGTAGGTTTTCTTATTTATATTTATGGTAAACACGAGTACATGTTTTTATTCATTTCTCTTTTCTTGTATTATCCCTGTCTTGCTGCACCCTCATCAACTCTTCTAGCTGCCCGCATTGTAAATCAGTGTGCTGGTCGCTGCAGAAGCCCTTCTCTCCTTTAGTTTGTCAGATTTAGGCTTTACTCTGGCTGGCTAGGGGACTCCTTCCCTCTCCCTCAGCAAACACTGGGTTAGACTCATATCATGTTTCAAGCCATTACCAGCAAAGCTGAGTCCCGGGAAGGCAATGAGAGGAGAGCGGTCAGGGAATGGAAAGGAGAAGGCCCATCCATCACTCCTTGGCCCTGTGGTCCTCTCACTGCCACTCCACTGAAACACTCAGCAATAAAGACGGGATGAAGGCAGAAGCCTGCCACGCCCAGGTGGGGGTCAGAGCAACCAGACATATGAGAAAGCAGAAGGGAAGGAAGAGATGAGAAGAGAGAGTGGGGAAGAGCAAGAGAGCAATTCTAGTGGATTTTATGCCATTAGAGTTTGGTGTGACAGCTTAATCTCCCCCAGCAACAGGCAAAGAGAAGTATGAATTTGTGATGTGAGGTGGTGTTGGAGCAGGAGAGAAAATGTGGAATGCAAAGTAAAAAAGTGAAAGAACACACCCCCTTTTTCTCTGTCACAAACTCCCTTATAATGTGCCTGACAGTTACTATGAGCAAGATGTGTGTGAAAGAAAGCACCAAAGTTGCATTTGGTGACATAATTCATAGTCAGATTAGTTGGGAGGAAGTTGTTGAGAATGGGTGGGTGACAAAACATACGACTTTGAGACACTACTTTGTTTCTCATTTGATATTGTGACTCACTGTTACTTAGTCATTGTTTCTGTCTCTGGTTCAGCATCTTAATCCTAACTCTAATCTTTGTATTTTTGTACCTAATCATGTGGTTTTTTTGAGCCAAAATCAAAAGATATTGTATGATCTGTCCAGGGTGGAGCCTGCCTCTCTCCCAATGGGATAAGCAGTTAAGGTAATGGATGCATGATAATAACCTACTGAGCCTACTAGCTCATGGCTATAGTGCAGATAACGGTCGATAACGGCCAGTGAAGGGTGTTATAATATCCAAAGTGGGTGGCAATGACCTTTTCCAAGATGGACAGAGAAAAAAAGTGGTCTTACAATATAAGTTGAGCACTTGCAAGCCAATGAATTGTATCCTTGAGTAGCCACATGTACCTAACTCTAAATAAATGTGATGTCCCTACAAAAACTTGAGATTGTCAGAGATGAATAAGCTGCAAAGACTGGGTGTGAGGCTGGTTGAAATATTTGCCAAACACCTTACATTGACAGCACCTGAGGAAATGGAGCTGCTCATGGTGTCAGGAACATACACCAGTGTGTTAGCAAGACACTATGCCGAATGAAAATCACCTGTGAAGTATTTCAGAAAACACCCTTCACATTCTACATTCTCAAATTTAGAGTCAGCAAGCATGCAAATAACCTGCTCTTACAATTAAATCCTTATTCCTTCAGGCAAGTTGACAATTTACTATGTAAACAGGCTGTACATACAGTAGTATTTTAGACAGTGCAAGTCCTTTGCTAAATTGCTTCTGACGGACTGTGTCTTGAAGGGATTTGTCAAGGCAGGTTGTTAATTGGCCCCGTTCAAAATCCCAGCCTCAATAAAACACAACCAGAATAAATAATGACAGGAATTGATTTCCTGCAGGGGTGGAGCTTAACTCTTATTGCTGTGCGACTGAAGTAAAAAAAAATACGATGGAGCTGTGGCAAACAAAGAGGCCTCATGCTGCCTGAGTTAAGACACTTTCTTGTATGCAAAAGCTTTGTGAGAAAACTTATAGGCAAGACTGGATTCCTCCTCAAAGGTTTAACAGATGTACAGGCTGTAGGTAAAACATTATTTGACAGTCAGGAAGACAGTCAGCTAAGTATTTATCGAATTCATCCTGCAGGCCTTATACATTTCTAAGACTCCGCTTCAATAGGCTTCTCCTACTTCCTGTCACAGGATCATGACTTCACCAGGACTTATTGTAGTGCTGCTTATAATCCCACCGGGGCTTAAAGTGTAGATTTCTAACCGGGCGTCATCCTCTTTTGCCAGTGAATATAAAACCTCCCCATAAGGACCCTGGAGGAATGACAGTTTTACAATTGGACAGACCTGTAAAAGGGGACCTCTCTATTTTAATTCTGTGTGAATGAACTGAATGAAGTTGGTTTTTTTGTGCAACACACAACCAAAAGGGAGCCAACACACAAATATTAGCTGTCTCTGGGAAGACATGATCCCATGCCCAGAACTGGAAGGCTGGAGATGTGAGGGAAAATGACGATTGGACATTTTTCACACTAACTTCCACGCACAGATGACCTTCTCCGATGTGCACCTTTACATTTTCAGAAAACACAGTAACCTCATTGCTTATTAATGCGGAGCTGCAGAGATTTAACAGCAGCACATTTCTCTTTCTTTTTGCAAAGGAGCACAAACTGCCACAGCGGAACGAGGCCTTGTGCGAGCCATACATCGACACAGCTGCTGCGCAAAAGTTCCCCAAAATCATTCTCCCTGATGTCAAGCAGCATGTGGAGGATTGATTGGGAGGAAGGCTGATCCAGCAAATTAAAGTCTCAGCAAGAATAAGAACAAAAGGAAACAAAGGAAGGAAGAAAAGCATTTCTGTACAGGTTGATGTGCGTTTGGATGGTGGTTGTCAGCCGTGTCTTAACATTAATGAATGTGAGAGAAAGTTCCAGTAGCAAGATGTTATTTGGCTTTGGGAAGGAGAAGGAGGCAAGCTGGAAATGGACAGAACACTGATGGCTCAACAGCAGGAAAAGAAAAAAACGCAAAGAAATGATGGTTTAAAAGATTCATAACTAGACGCCCAGACTCACATTTACATTAAGTGCATAATTGCAAGTTGTCGTTAAGACTGTTAACCCATAATACCCTGTATGTAGTTCAGGAGCTGCAGGAGCAAACAGGGTAGACCACAAGACGAATAGTTAATTTGCGATGGCTGCACTGAACATGCATGAATATAATGGATGTTACCAGTCAGCTGACATCTAAGCAGCTAACGAATGAGCCAGTGAATGTTAAACATGAATGAGTCAGCTGATGCCAGTCACCTAATCAAGCATGACTTCAGTGCTACAGCCAGAAATAAATCCACTTAATCTGTAATGTTTAAATGGCTGTTATAATTATTCTCTATTTTTAGAAGCCTCACTGTGTGTACTTGTAAGTTGAAAAGAAAAACAGGGTTGGTACAGGTTTAGAGTATTATAGCTTCCTATTTCAAACCTAAACGGTTGGAGAGATTATAGAGACAAAGCCTAACATGTGAATGTTCATGTAATATTTCCACTGCTTCATTCACCTTACCCATTCGAGTCAGGATGGATGGCAATTAAAGCCATTACCCTGAACAGTAACAATCACATTTATGTTGCTATGTGTTGCATATCCATGCCAATACGCTTTCCATTTCAAATTGCAAGCATAGCTGTGATGATGTGGCTACCGTCCAAAGTCCATTTGTGGGAATAACATGGACAAAATTACTCTCTACCTTTGACATTTTACTAAGAACTGTACAATTGCCCAGCACTTACTTAACATGAATCTCAATTTGATTAGATTTCATATTAAGGGTAATGTATTTTATTCTTCTAGCAACATGCACTGTGTTAACACAGGCCATTAAGCATAACTCAAATCTCAACACATTCATCTGAGTGAAATCACCTCCTGTGTGAACTTAGGGCGTGTTTGGCTTTGGATTAGTATTAAAAATAACAAAGAACGTGCACTGTGAACGAGATGTATGTGAAACAGATTGAGCTCCACAGTGTCACCAATGAGGCCAATGAAAAGCTTTTGTGACAGCAAACAAACATCTGTAACATGTTGTAACTGCTTATGATTACACATGAGAGGGAGGCTTAATGCTAAGTTTGGTTCTTTCTAAGAGCAAGAATGGAGAGAGACCAGAGAGAAGATGGGGATGAGAAGAGGGTCAGCAGTGAAGTCACAGTATTCTCGCAGAAGCACTGCTCAGGAGGTTGATGGTTTCTCTCTGCAGTGATGAAAATGGCCGCTTATATAGCGCTTCTATCCATTTACAATGTTGCTTCTCATTCATCCATTCACACACACACACACACTCACACACCGATGGGATGGCTGCCATGCACCGGGAGCAACTTGAGGCTCAGTGTCTTGCACAGTCACACTTCGACACGTAACCAGTATTAAGTTAAGTTTGTATTGTTTAGTCTTTAAGTCATTGTTGCTCAGGATTTTTGTTGTGCCTATGGGAAATGTGGATAACAATAAACATTTGACATTTTGTGATTTGGTGAAGTTTTGAAAACACCTTTTTTCTTTTATTCTCTCATAAAGTTCACAAGTTTCAGCTTTCACAAAAGCACAAGTTAATTTCACTGAATATATGTAAGATAAAAAGTGAAATATGTCGTTTCAGGTTTTTTAACAAAATCAGGATATGTATTTTTAGTCTATTGTAACATTCAGACTGCCAAAAGTGATCATTAAAAACATGCGAATCCCTTTCAAAAATACATTTCTTTGCTCTCAAAAGGTGCACTTGCAGGGTAGTAGTCGAAATGTTGAAATGTTTATGATGTCTATAAACAGCTGTCCCTGATTTAACTCCATATGTGGAAACATGCACAAAGGCCACAGATCAAAGCTCTGAAGTCAGTTCTCCATTGAACAATGTGCAATGCTTGTAACGGCACCACACTGAACATCTTTCCAAATGAGTGGATGCCTTATCTGTACTGTAGTATTGTCAGTGTGTAGCTGCTCCTACGCTGCACTCGCATTCTGTGAAGGGCCTGTTGTGTCACACTGAGGAAAAGTGTGACATTTATTATTAATGTTGTGCTGATGTAGAATTTAAAAGGCGTCTGAGTAGGTTTGCTGAATGTTGCTTCAGATAGATAATGTACTGTATAACATATCGGTGAGACAGTTTAAAGGAACATTTCTATGATTCATGGTTACACTAATGTTGTAAAATTTGTTGTCTTCTATTGACTTCAATCTATTCACTGAGAGAATAATAACAGATTATTGATATTTGTGACCTATCATTGATACAAATCTATAGTTTAAAGCAAGACTAATAAACTACCAGACCTCTGAATGGTGATTGCAACTGTAATATGAAAACTCTCGTGCACTTTGGCCAGATTTGGCGCATTTTCAACAGCATACGCAGTAGTTCTACTTAGACAAAAACAACTTTAATACTGTAACATGGCATGACACAAATTAGCTTTCTGCCGCATGTCACGGTCAAATCAATAATGAATGCGTGAAAGCGACAGTCGTAGGATGAGCACAAGTGAAACATGAGAAAGAATTCAGTTCCACCTCAGTACAGATGCACGTTTAGTTGATAACTAGAGGCCCAGAAGACTCCAAATGTCCAAATTTTTCTATCCACCTTCTTGAAGTCATAAAACATTTGATAGTTTTCAGCTTTTTTCAGTCACAGTGGGTGCTACTGTTTTGCTGATTCACACATGTAAAATGCATCATTTTCTGACCACCAGCTATGTTTTATGGACACATCTTCTAGGGGTTAAATGCGTTCAACAATAACACTTTCAGGCTCTGGAAAACTGTTAAATTGCCAGTGAGTGGCAATAACAAAACAGAAAGGTATTACAATGGAAATATCCCTGATTTACTCAAGTCAAGGTAAATAAAAGAGATGTATAAGGAAGCATTAACTAAACTCCAAATGACTTCAAATAAGTAATATCCACTGTACTTCTTACTTAACACACCATCCTCTCTAGTGCAACCAGCAGTTTGCACTCTGATTAGGATGAGTGACTTGTGCTGAGATAATTATCCGCCGATCTAATTGGAGTCGACGCCTCACATGTGGTTCATTATTTGAAGTGAGAAGCCAACTCCGTGTTCCTGCATCTTCACTGACAGCTCCTGCCTGTCCATCTTCCTCTGAGTTCCTCTCGGGGCACAGAGCCAGTGGAGTGACACCCCAGCTGTCTGCGTGTGTGGGGACGCGTGCGAGTGTGTGTTTGCATGAGTGTGCATGTGTCGCTGTTGGCGTATTATTGTGATTTGTGAAACAGAGAGAAAAAAAAAAACAGAGAGAGATAGTTGGACATCAGTTACTGCTGACAACTGGCGGGTGGAGTGCTGACGGCTCATGACTGACGCGCTCATGTCCACAGGAATGAACCACGTCTGAACTAGATGTGATAAAAACAGTCATCATTTTATATGACAAAAACATAAATTATACCTTTTACATCGTTTTGCAGCTCCACACAGTGGTCTGAGGATGTGCTACTGTATAATTGCTTCTTTCCTGAATCAGCTCGCGCTGCCAAGCATCGGGGATGATGTGCATCTCAGCACCACAAAGGTGCAGACTAGATTCAACGTGGACTGCTGAGGCTGAAGTATCTGGGGACGGCATCACTTTTTCAGGACTTTGGTAATAAACAACCCGATAATGGCACAAGATCAAAAGTTAATGGATCGTGAAATGTGTTAAAGTTCAGCCTGAAGGAAACATAAATGTGTGTACTGAATTTCCCACCAAGAAACTTGAAAGAGAGCAGAGATGTGTCGAATCTTATGGTGATGCTAGAAGAAATGTTAAAAAATGTATCCTTGACCAACTGTCATTACCACACTGTTGCATTGTGTGCTGTTATGCTGCTTTGTGCTCATTGACATGACTCATATAGATATATTTTAGCAACAGCCCATGTATGTATGGATGTGTGTGGAAAGTGTTTCTGATGCCAGTTCACAGAGACTGTATACAGTACTACCACATCAAGGCTGCAAACGCTACTTGTGTTACCTACAACAAAAGCTAACCAATCCCAAGCTGACTGCTCAAAAATGGCTGAATGAGTGAGACGTTCTCAGTAGGCAAGGCCGATACCATGTAGGAATGTGTACACTAGCAACCTATTGTTTGTTTCAGCTGCAGGTCTGTTGGTGCGCAAATGTGAACTACAGGAATCAAACCATCCATAACCGCGTCTCTTGATAAGAATCCATACGTAAACTATATTTCAATCAGTTGTGCAAGATGACGAAAAAAAAAAGTTAACCATGCTGTCCATTAAAAATACAGTAGATTGTTGATAAGTAATAAAGTCTCTTTCAGGGTCGCCACAGTAGAATGTTCATTGTTTTGTTTTAGTTGTTTTTTTTTGTATTTTTACACCGCATTGCCTTCCTGCTGCAACTCTCCCATCTTTATCTGGCACCAATGTTGCCCTTGGTGGCTGGGTGGGGCCACACCTGGTGGGATGGGATTCGATCCAGTGGCCTACTGCATCCCAAGCTTATGTTCCACCCACTGATCCACCAGGCCTCCTAAAGTCTGATAAGGAATAATATGGGGTAATAAAATGATTTCCAATATGGTACCAACAGTGTCCACAGAATAATCCAGGTCAAATAGGGTCATAATAAAGTGGATTGGGTCCAAACCTAAAAGTGTAGCTGTTAACATCTGTGCTATCTGCTATTCTGTTACATTGTCACACTTATGTTGGATGTGCTAACTAGCCAGCTACAGTGACAAGCAGCAGGCATTAAAGCATCAAATCCCATAAATAAATTCACTACTGCTGTAGCTACCAATTTAGTTGCTAACGAGCAAAGCATATTGCATCAGGCTGCACTGGCCATCTCGCAAACATCTGACACTGCTAACCCCCCCCACCCCCCGAGCTCATCTCTATAAACAGCATCAGCGCCTCTGCATCTATCACTCACCAGCAAATCAACTCCAGCTGGTGTAATGTAAATGTAAATGAACTGAGTCGGCATAGCGGGGTAGACGGAGGGACAATGAAGGGTGAGCTCGCTGTTGCTAGTTGCATTTCTTGCTCTTCCCTGTCCTCATTGTTTCCTCTTTACTCAAACCCCAACAATCTCGCATCTTATTCTCCTGCATTTCTTACAGGAAGGAAGTACAAAACCATTGTCTTTGTTCCCAAAATCCTGAGTCACACAGCCTAGAGGGGGAAAGCAAGAGAGTCCAACTGTCATAAGAAGATGTGTGTTTCTTTCAAAAACACATATACATGCAGACAACCCACCAGTTCACCAAACTTGTCACCGAAAGTCTCTGAGACAGCTGTCAGGAGTGTCCCGAGAGGAAAAAACAAGAGACAGAACAAGAGAGGACAGAACAGGTAGAGAGTGCTGAAATATATAAGTGCTGAAAATGTTTGTTGATTGACAGAAAACTAATTGACAACTGTTTTTTTGACAGCACTCAGGAAGATAGAAGATACCTTCAAAAGTGAGAATCTGTCGCTTTCCTGTGTATCAGATCACTTAAGTTGAACAGTAAACTGTCTGATGATTGTATGATTTTTGTAGCTCCAGTGACGAACTGATTAATCCAAAATGTAACCTGTGAATGATGAGCGCAATATTCTATTTATTTATCTCAGTAAATAAAAAGATAGACGGGATAAAAAATTAGCTTTGTCAGAGGGATGTGGTGAACCTTGTTGACAGGCTAGTAAATTGGCTCCAAAAGAGAAATGATATAACCATCTGCCCCAAGGATACAGCCGAGGCGGCCGACATCTAACACATGACATCGAGCTTGCCAGCTTCTGCTCATGTGACCGCGTGATTCAAGCGGAACTCCCTGTGAGCCCAGTCACTGCTCGAGATCCTCTGGCAGGACACTTCTAATGGATCAGTAAAAGGTGACTGGGCCTCTCAGCTATGGAGTTCCCTTCCCGATGAGATCAGGCAGAAAACAGTCTTCCTTTAAATCTCCTCTTAAAACTGATCATTTTTCTTTTCCTTCCTTATTCATGTTGGACTTTATTCTTCAGTTCTTTCATATATTTTTTTGTAAATGTAAGATACCTTGTGTTGCTGTGAACTTTATTAAATTCTTTAAATTTTAATTGAGAGTATGTTTTTTATCAAGGTGAAAATGACCTTCTGCAGAGCTTCCTGTTTCCTCAGGAAACCTCCTGTGTGGTAACATAATAAGTAATGTGCGGTTTAACAGCTCTGATTTCATGGAAGAGACTATTTTATCTTTAGATTCTTATCAGTGAGGCCTCAAATCGCTGTTACTTAGCGTAATAAGATACTGTATGATGGTAGAAATCTCAAAATAAACAAACTCAACACAGGACATTAGATTTCATTGAGCCTAACGTGCTAAATCCTCCTTAACTCTCATGTCGGGGAAAGATGGTTTATTTTGGAAGCACTAAAGTCGCGGTCTCGATTGTCTCCTCTGTGCTTTCTTTGTTCTATTTCCTGCAGCACCGCTAGCTCCAAGGACTCCACTAGAAAAGCCAGTTCCACGCAGTCTCCCAGAGACAAGCTGGCAACAATCCCTAAAGCTAAAATTAGCCTCAGCAAAATGCAGCAAGCTCAAGATAATCGGAACCCACAGAACCCACACCCATATGCAGGTCCGCTCGCTCGCAGGGCCGCTCGCTAAAATGCTGAGTGGCAAAAGACCACGTTACAATCAAACTGGGATCAATATCTTGTACGGAGACAAGCGGGAGGGGGGAGGGGGGATGAGGCTGCTGATATAATGTGCAGAAGAAAAAAAAGTGCCACCAGATGATGACAAACCCACATACAAAGAATCATTATCTTTAACTAACCAAGAGGGAGGCTCTGTTACTGGGACTAATGTCAGAATTAATGGGCAGGAAAAGCGATTTATTAGATTAGCTTGAGGCGCTCTTTAGTCAGGCCCTCCTTTCAAAAGATCTTCGACACAAACTCCTACATTTAAACACCTGCACGGTAGAGATATTCAGATTCTTCACTCATATCATTACATTACAGTTCTCAGGTTTTTCACTTTATCAGCACACTTCTTGAACTCTGAGCAAACATTTTCAAAATAGAAGCATTTTTACAACCTCATGAGCTGCACTATTACACTCACTCAAGCCACCCCAGCCTATCAAATACAGATGATATGTCAAAGTCTCCATCTGACGCACAGGCTCTGACCTCTGATTGGTCAGAAAGGCAAGCCTCTCTCTTAAATATTTAGAAGCAAATGTCTCATTAACATGAGCTGTGGATCATATCTCTGCTAAAGTATTTTTTAAAAAATGTGAACTACTGTTGTGTTGAAATACAGAAAATGTACCAAACAAGAAGTATTTATTGCACAAAATGCTCCTGTGTCATATGGTTATTTGTATAATTGGATTATTATTGATTAGTATTGCTGTCACAGCTCACTGGGATGAAGTTATAGTATAAGAAATGCTCAGATGGAGCCTATTATGATGGACTGCGGAGGTCTTTTTTCCCCAAGCCAGCAGACTGTGTAACAGACACTGCTGACTGTGTTGATGCACCCTGGACTGTGGTATTGTGTTTATTGGCTATGTTAACCCTCCTGCACAATCCTGACCTTTAGTACAGTTTTATACTGAGCTAACTTGGTTTTTTGGCTCAGCATAAGGATGTACTAGTTATTACTATGTATATTAATATTTGATTTTATTTTGTCCTATTCTTTCTTTATGTAGTTTTCCATTCATTTATGTTTTTGTCTATTTGAGCATCACTCTCAGCATCAGCAGCAGGAGTACCAGATGACCTTGAGAGACCAGAGGCCATGAGACAGGGGGGATTGAATCACACAACACACAACCAGACTAGAACAGGTTCAGACCTGAATTGTAGCTCTGTATGCACTGAGGTTAAATAATCTCTGTCAAAGCATTTTATCTTTGCTAATAGTATTGTTTACCACCAGGTGCCACCAGCATAATGAGCAGAAGGCAAAGGGAGGGTGGGGAGGCTTTTCTTCAGGCCAGTGCTTCGCTGATGAATATTTTATGCTTGAATCATAAAATTAACAGAGGTCACACTGTGTCACTTGGCTTATATGATCTAAGATTGATAGCTACATATCATATGTCAGGTGGCAAATTTTGAATGTATTACTAAATTGTTGGACTGAATACTAGAAGTTAATGATGGTAATTCTAAATGAACAGTCAAAATGTTCATCCCACACCCTCAGATAACGATGCTTCCTCAGGCGTCAAATTGTGCTTTTTACCTCCTTTTAGTGCAACATATTGATACCGCAGATACACTGTGGCATCAACATAGGATGCTCCAAGAGTGTCACCATTTGATACCACAGGAACGACTTTATACACACAAAAACTGTGTTAGCGACGGGAAAACAACTTCAAGATAACTTGCATTAGGGGTAGGCACAAAAAATTCAGGGTAAGGTTAAGTTATAAGATAAATGACATAAAAACAAAACACATGTACTTACTTATTATAGTAACCTCATCATCATGCGCCACAAATACAATCATTAAAGCACACAACGTCTTGCACCAGAGTTGAACACTAGTCTCCTGCTGAAAAGTACTGCGTCTTGTTGTACTGCCCACCACCCAATGAGACCTTTTCAGTTTATACGCTACGCCATGCTTTAGGCGTATGAATATATATAGCATGAGGGTTTTCATTGTACTACACTGAATGTTCTGAGTGTCGACACAAACGTGTACCCTAAGCGTCAGCACGTAACGTTGAAGGGACTGGATAAAGCTACGCTTTTTGACACCTTTCGGAATGAGAACGGGTTTGAACAGTAGCATGGAAAAGGATATTTCTGGTGCAAAGTGGACTGTCACGTTAGCCAGAGAAAGTATCTGATTAATAGTCTGGCTCCTAATGGGACCAACATTTACGATGTGACGATTTCAAAAACAACTCCTGGGTGTTTTCGGATGTACTAGTCTGTGAAGTGCTCAGCTGGTCCTGGACACAGGACACAAACAGTTCTAACAAGGCTGCACTTTTACTTTTCCAGAAGATTTAGTTGCATGAAGAAGAATTTGCCTGTCATGAAAGGGCAAACAGAGGTCGTTTTATTAAGCGTCGAAGCTAAGAACCAGAGCATCCACAGGTCAGCTGGGTGGATGCTTCCCTGCACCCCATTTGTCATGGCCCAAACTACTGTACACCACTGAAATACCGACAAGTGAAAAAAGCAACACAAGCTGTTGTAGCTGTTCAATTGATAACAGTCAGACAACAGATATTTAATTGCTTACCTGTGTTGAATGGTTTCCTGCTGTCGGCAAACTGACGGACTTAATAAGAAAGTGGCAAGGGTGGGCTGTGGGGGAAGTGCATGGAGATTATTCCCTCTCATATCAAACCCACATATCAATGTGTGTCTCACATGCTTTCTGCAAAGTTTTGAACCTAAATGTTTATTTTCATCATGTTTGGGAAATCCTTTGTCTAAAGACATTGTATACAGATATTTATGTCTTATAGACCAATATGGGTGTAATAACCTGAGAAATAAGGAGTGTTTATTAGTTAACAACACTCAAAAGGTGTCACCAAAATGCAAGGCAAGTAAATATGACTCTTTACAAAGGAGCTTCCTGTGGAGAAAGTGCAGGGCAGGTGAATCCCCTCCCAAAAAAAGAGCAATTTAATTCTTCTACATCGTTACAGCTGCTACCTTTTCCCTGCCACTGGCTCCAATAAAATGGAGCAACTCTCATCTAATCAAGGCAGCTTAAACCTGAATTCATTATTAAAAGCCCCTCTGAAGTTGGCGGCGGTATTTAACCACTCTGTACTTCATCATCATCTGGACTCAGCTGATAGATGTGCTCAGGAAGAGAGGACGAACAGGAGAGGGGAAGTAAGAGAAGCGAGGCAGATGTGAAATTCAACTTAAAGCTATTTCCTCTAGTGCATAGAGCGCGGACTGAACGCACGGTGAACACCTTCATACACTGAAGACGTTTACTGTACATGCACAGGAAACGGCTCAACATGGGGCCATCTATTATTTACACTTTCTTCTACATTTCGAACATGTTTCTCTTTGGTCTCATTAACGTTTTATCACTCCTCCCTCAGCGAAACATTGCACCAGTATGAATCACGTGTCGCACTTTAACTCCGCCAAATTAAAACTGTAATCTGGACCATGCTTTTGGCCACACAGGCACAACAGTGTCAACAAGTACATCACAGATAAACTTTAATAAAGGGTATTATAAACTAAATTATATTTTAGGAACAACATTTTTCATGATGTTGTCTGAGCAGTGAAATAAAGTGGAACATGAGGAAAGCATGTGTGTTTATCATTTAAATGCACGGGAATAAAAATACATGGGTTCCTAGACATTTTGATTACATGGGCCTTGAGATTAGTGTGTGTTACCAGCCAGCAATTCATTCAAGAACCCAATAACTATGTGGCATGGTTTACTACAGAATTTTAAGAAGAATAAACTGCAAACAAGCCAGTTGCACCAAGCCATGAAGCTCTAAACTCTGAGATAAATTTATCCCAATTTGATTAGACAAAACTAGGCAATTTCTAACATGAACAAAAGATGGCTCCTATTGTTTGGGGAAAACTCAGGTTCAGTGAGCAGGTACCTTTATATATTTTAGAGCTCAATGAAAGATCCACTATCCAACATCTAGTATTGTATGGTAACCATGACTAGTCCTGGTGCAAATATGTGTCAAACCACCACAGCTTTGTAACACCAACAATCCAAAATAACTTTAGCCAGCTTTTACTAACAAATCAACATCACACGCAGTGTGTCAATTGGCTCAGAACACGAATAGTATCTAAAATTATGGCTTACAACTATAACTATAGCTGAACCCCTATATTCCAAAAAAAGTATACAGTGATTTAGATATTGTCTCTTTGTGGGTGTATAACAGGTTTGAGTCCAGGTGTAGTGCAGTGGTTACTTAGTCACCATTTTTTCTGCAAATTGTTTAACCGAAAGCTGCTATTTTGCTTTCAAAGACAGCTGCAACAAATCAAACACACTTTAAGGATGGTGCTGATTTCAGTTCTCATTCATGCAGGTCACACCTGGATTTCACACATCGAAGACCCACTTAGACATGGGCAGCTACACACACACTAGCACGTGTACATTTAGGTGAGGGTTTGCACGTTCAGCGCACAGCCCTATAGGGAGCTTTCTACCGTACTAAACAGCTCTCAGATAGCTAATCCAAGTGTAAAGATTGTGAACTCCACAATCTGGTTTAAAAGCCAAATCTGGTTTAAAACCCTAAATCTCTCTCTATGAGGTTATTAGCACAAGATAAATATATACACTGGGCAGCAGGGATACAACCCAAAGTTAATTTTTGCCTAATTTGAATTTTCTGATCATGTGTGGTGGAAAGACAATGACATCATGGCACAATTAGTGGTGTGAATTCCACACACACACACACACACACACACACACACACACACACACACACACACACACACACACACACACACATTTAATGAAACATTAAACAGGCATCAACAAATTTTAGGTTAAGTTGTAATCATTTTTGTTCCATGCGTCTGTTTGTCCATTGCCTGTTGGTCAAACTCTTATAAAGCGATTGCTGGAATGTGCAAGAAATGTATACCATGTTGAAGTGCAGACCATCACAGGTCTTAGATGCATGACCTACATTGGCGCCTGTGAAAGGATGATCAGGTACGAGCTGTTAGAGAATTCTAGGATCAGGAACGTCAACAACAATGGCGTCAGAACACATCACACACATGATGAAACTACATGCAAGAAAAAACCTACTTTTCTAAAAGCCTTGTTAGGCATCTTTGATTGAGAACACCTGGTCTTTTAACATGATACACTGCACAGGAAAACAACTGTTGTAGCCACCGCTTTGATTCCAGAGGCCTGTTTTTGACCTGATATCAACCCTAAATACGTTTTCTGCAGATCATGAGTGTTATCATGTCTTCTTGTTATTTTGTTTGTGTTTCTGTGTTGACTTTGCCTCAAGCAAATCATAGTGACATTTAGTGACAGTGCATGATTCAGAAGGATATGTCATAAACTCTACAAAGAGTTACCTCATTGCATGTGATTGTAACAGCAGCACAGTGTAAACCTTTTCCTCTGGACTTTTCCAAGTAGCCTTGAAACAACCTGAAACCCCAGCTAAGCAAAAATGCCCTCTTAAACACATCACCTCAGCATCATTTAATGAAAAATGATCCCGCCACAGACCATCTATTTAGGCAATCCTTCGGCAGCCAGGCTGCTTGTAAGCCCATGTAGAGTGTGTGTGACTGATAGGTGGGCTAATGTAATTCTGTTGCTTCCACAGTCGCGGTGATGGGCTGTTAATCGGGATTTAGGTTTCAGGGCCACTGTCTGACTGAAACCTAATCCCACTCAATTGTTCAGCATGGAGACAAAGACCTCAGACTGCATGAGAACATTTCCTGGAGCCTGGGCCTGGCAATCATGTTATAATGTATAGCCAATGAAATATTCCCAACGCCTTTCTTCCTTTTACCGCTAATTTTATAATACAGAATATTCCAGAATAAAGGGACAGTTCTGATTTACAGTTCACTTTATCCAAGTGACATTACTGCAGATGCATCATATGACATTTTGCCCTGCAGGGCAAATGTCACTTGGGATCCTTTAATGGCATCAGTTGTCCCAGCTCTCAGAGTCAGTCTGCAGATAATAGCACAGGGATAGCCTAAGATTTTGTAAGGTCCAACAGATTCTGATGTCAATCATGCTTTCAAAGTGACATTTCCTCTCAACTATTATATCTTCCTATAGTTGTCAGATCTTGACTTTTTGACAGTTAGACAAGCTAGAATGTCACGAAATACCACCGAGGCTATGCTGCATTTAGAGTTCTGGAGGTTAATGTGCCATTCATTTTACTGAATAGCAAAATCAGTTGGCTAGCTGGAGTTTAAACTGTGGAATTTAAACAGGGAATATGTGAACAAACCTGTGGGCTTGACTGACCCGTGCGAGTGACCCGTGTGAGTTTTTTTTTCTGAATTGATGTAATAAAGTTTCAAGCTCACACTTTTTATAATATTTACAGCAGTGTTGTAGTAAGCAAGATTAGTCTTGGTCTTGAGACCGGCCTTAAGATCTTGGTCTCGGCCACAATTTCACTCGACCTTGTCGTGGTCGCAGACTGGGAGGACTGATCGGTCGAAACCAGGGGAAATGTAACAAGATCACTTAATTGCCTGAGAATTTACAGTGATTTGATGTAAAGTGTCCTGCTATAAATGTACCTAATTACTTCACTTATGTCAGATTGGAAATTATTGGTTATCATCCCTCCCTGCCCCCCTTCACTCATAATTCTGGGAAAAGATGTCAGCTAAATCATCTTTAATCATCTACCTAAACCACAAAACTCTGCAATGCCATGATTACTGAGACAGCTGGGACCACGTCAAACTTTTACTTACACTTGGAAAAGTAGCAGGTAGGAAGGTAAGCTAAGTGGCAAAGCTAGTTAACTAGCGTTAGCAATGTGCCTCTGTAGCATAAAATACCTTCATTACTAACCCAAAGAGATTTTGCCAACATTAAGTATACATAGTAGCCAACTGTGCTTTTACCATATGTTTCAGGTCACTAGTTTCACTGTTTGCCAGTTAGGGACAAATTTAGCATATGTAAAAGAATGACACAATTGGATATAATGAAGCAATACACAAGCAATAACATGGGAAAATGTCACGTCCATGAACATTGCATGCAGCGTGCAGTACCGCTCAGAGCCTAATATGATGTCATATGTTGTCATAATTATTTAAACTTCTCCCAATGAAACACTTTGTTACCGAAAGACTGAAACTTCTTTAAATCTGTAACAGATTGTGTGTAGTTCCTGAGCATCAATATTCTACATATAATTATTGTATTACTTCTCTAATAGTTTTGTACTTGAAAGAGTCCACAAGCTACAATATACTGTATAATGAGTGTTGGAAGCTTTTCTGTACCTTAAATGTTGAATATGTGGCCTCCTGTGTACTGTTTTCTAGATTCAGCTACATAGTTGGCAAACTGCACACATTTACACAAGGCTTGTTGTGGCTTCAAAACAAAACATTATACAGAATAATCAAAGACATGAGTATTGAATGAGTGTAACATTCAAGGGAAAATAAGACAAAAAGCTTTTCGTTGTCTATAAAATTTCCCTTTGATTATATAAAATGTATATAAAATCTATTCATTCGCTTATTCTGGTCTCAAGATCTTGCCTTGCTCTTGGTATTGACCTGTCTCCACTCTTTAAAGCCTGGATTTTGGCTGGGTCTCAATACACTAAAGTCTTGGTTATGACTTGGTATTGGTAAAGGTGGTCTTGTATTGCCGATCCAATTATTGCCAGGGGCTACGCTAGGTCGGCCCGCACCAGCTACCGGGGCCTGACTAGCTGAGTTGTTTTCCATGGTACGGAGCCGTGCTTCCAATTCCGTGAGCCTCGCCTCCAAAGCTGCAAAAACCTTACACTTGTTACATATACCATTATCACTAAAGGAGGCAGAGGAAAAACTGAACATAAGAAACACCGAGCAAGTGAGAGAAGGAAAAACAGAGGGAGACAGAGAAGCCATTGCTAATGGATAACTGCTAAGCTAACGAAGCTAATATAAGTGAAATGTGGAATTTGTAAACTTTAGCTGGTTATGTTTTGCAAAAGCAGGTGCTTGTGTAATACAAGCGTATGTTACGACTAAGTATTAATTCTTGTGTGAAGAAATCACTTATTTAAGTAAAAATAACAGCTACAATTAATCAGTAAAACGTCCTTCGGTAGAAACCCAAGAGTGTGCAGAAACAGAAAGTGACGCAATACGCTTACCGGACGAGCAGCCGATCCCGAGTCATCATGTATACAGGCTGTATACAGCCATTTGCTACACTAAACATAATTTCTCAGGAGTGAAGACTTTACAAACTAGTGTCATGTGCAGCTGTAGCTCAGTTGGTAACAAACTAAAATCAGTGATTCAATCCTTGGCCCGGCTATGTGTCATGTGTCTTTGGGCAAGACACTGAACCCCAAGTTTCTCATGATGGGTCAGGCAACACCTTGCATGGCAGCCACGCCATCGGTGTGTGAGTGTGAATGAGTGAATGAGAAGCAACATTGTGCATTGCTTTGGACAAAAGCATCATAATCTGTAGAATCCTTAAATTATGCAAAATAAGACCTTCCAATAGAAATTTAAAGTACCAAGAAAGGAACCAGCAGCTCATTCCCCTTTGCACCTCAGTGACTAAAAGCAACATAGCCCAGCGTGAGATAAAATCTATGTCTATCTTCATTTTGTGACCCACAAAGACAGGGACGGCATCAATAAGAGCGCCCAGATGGCCAGCTGTACTTAAATTAATAGAATTCTGTCCGTTTCTGAGCACAGGCCAACGCAGGCAATTCAATAATACCACATAACACATTCACACATAATGGATAGTTAATGTGAAAATGATGGCCTTTTCAAATCAAAGCAGCATGTGGGTGGGAGAATAGAAGGGGTGGGAGGTTGAAGGGTGTTTAGGATTATCGAACGAGTCGGCTATTCTGTAGTGTCGGAACTTTCTCAGGCAAGCTAAAGAAGGAGGGATATTTTTCCTAGTATATCTATCAACAAGGCCTAATTGTTTTCATGAACACTTGCTGAAGAAATGGCTTTTTTTAAATGGTTAATTAATAAATGAATGGATGAGGATGAATGGCCACATTTTTTTTTCTCATGGAACTGAAATGATAAATCATTTTCCCTGGTATGTTTCTCATTATCATAGGGAACATTCCCTGGTCTCTAGAGTAATCTAGGGACACTTCCATTATCAGGGACAAAAGAGAATCAGCCACGCCTTTGCGGTCAAGCAGACAGGAGCAACAGCGAGTGAAAAGAGGTGATTTTGTGTATACATCACAGGTTGTGATATTGCTCATGTGGTTACAAATCCTTTCATAAATGATAGTCATTAAAAGAGTATATGATGAAGCAATATACAAGCTTAAAAACAATCTTACAGCCATTTAGGTCAGTGCAAGTTAATTTGCAGCATACAACAAATGTATCATATTTAATTGGCCAAGCCCTTGACATTGTTATTTATAATCATACCGTGGCTTATTGCAAGGTTAAATTAAATTGCGAGAAGAGATTAACAGTCTCCAACATGTGATGTGTGAGCTTGTATCCACTCTGAAACCACTGACTTGTTTGCTTTTTTCCTGTGCAGACACGTGAGGGATCCGAGACATGCAGTGTGAGGTCACACCATTCAAAACATAGCCCACTCATGTGACTCGGAAACTGTTTGTGTAGGCTCATACCGGGATCAGAGACAGGAACATCACAAGCACAGGGAAGTCCATCAAATAATGTGGCACCATTTTGAGAGCAGTGAGATTTATCATGGAGGAAGCAGCATGTGTGTGTGTCTGATGCTGCAAGAAAATCCCCGGTAGCAACAATCAATAGCATGTGCACTGCATGTCAAGGACAGAGATGATAAAGACAAGGATTTGGACATTCTTTTTACATAACTTAGGATGCAACATATGATGAGTTTTACTGATCAGTTACCAATTTAGTTGCATATTATTAATTATAAAAACTGTTTGTAGCTGGTAGTTTACAGGAAGTAAAAAACGCATCAGTACTAACGAACATCTTTTTATCTAGGACGTTGAAGCAAGTCAACACCACCACTAAGTGAACATGTGCACATGCAGGCATCCATGCGTGTGTTAAGTCAATGAGCAAGAATTTATCTGTTTTCATCCTTAAACTTTAAGTACAATGTGCAAGCAAATTTGAAAATCAGCATAAGAAGTCACAAATCCACTGGAAGTCTTCTGCACACAGTGTGGCCATTAAAAACTTATTTTATGTCGATAGCTTCTAAACACATTACATGTCTTATGCTTTGTACAATTAGGGATTTGTACATTCAATCAAACAAAGGTTTAGACCAAAGTGGAAACCTTGTGTTGTTTCACTTTATGGCACCAGCACACAATGCAGCTAAGAAAAACAATTTAACCATCCACAGCACAAAGATTGATTATTGAGCCATCCAATGATTCAGAATGCCTTATTGTAAAAATCAATGTAATCGATTATGTTATTGATTAATCCTCTGCAAGTTTCAACCTACAGAAGTGTCTGGTAAACCAAATTACAATGGTGGTGCTCTGCATGTCATTTGCAATACCAGAGACTGGAATAACTTTAAAGCCCCATCGTTACCAAAAATAAACCAACATTTAGCTTTAAGTTTGTCTTGATGATAAAGGATCCAAAAATGTATAATTATGTGACATAGCCAGGCCAGGAAACATTCAACAAAACTGTGGATTAGTGGACTTGTTCACTGATCTGTTCAACCAAGCTAAATCCTGACAATTTTCTTGAGTCACCTCCACTGATCTCCAGAAATGCTCTTTAAATTCTGGATGCTCAAGAATATGCGACTTAATTGAAACAAGTGACTTACGTGTTTTACGGTGGCCATGCATACGCGTAGTGACTGTGGTGGAGACCGTCTCTGTAGTAGTATGCTCCAGGGTCCACATCTGCGTAGAGTCATGGAGTACTGTAGGATTGGATGCAGAGGGGCTAGGTGTTGCTTCTCCAATTATGAAGGTTGTCCTTGGCACTGCTGTAGTCGTGATGAAACTAGAAGGTCCACGTCCGTTATTATTTCCAGCATTCCGAGGGGTTACTTGGCTACCTGAAGCTCCACCCCCTCTAGGATTTATAGTGGTGGTGGAACGAGTTCTACCTTTAGGAACAGTTGCAGTTCTAGCCGTGGGGTTCTCGCCATCAACTATAGGCGTAGTTGTAGTAGTGGTTGTATCGGGACTTTTGGGAATCCCGCTTGGCTTGGATAGGAAAATAGGATCCTGACCTATTCGGTTAGCATCCACCAGATCTGTTGGCACATAATCCCGCACTGTGCCAACGACAATCCATTTCAACAACATCAAGCTCAACCCAAGTCCGATGAACCCGATAAGTAAGGGGACCACACACAGCCATGTCTGCTGGCGAGGCCAAACAGCACAGCGAAGGGGGCCCTGATCCTGTGCCTGGCCTTCACCATGTCCCCCTGTAGCCCCTGAACCCTCAGGTTCCTCCAGTATCACCGCTCCAGATCCAGCTGCCCCAGAACACTCGCTCATCCTTCTCTGCCGTCCTTTATGGCTCATTGAGGGTTAACCCTGTGATAGGCATTGGTAGCACATGGCAGAAAGGTTCCTGACTATGCCGGACATTAAGAAGAGGCACGGAGAAGGTGCAGAAATGGATTTAAAAAAGGACTCAACGGTATTTAGGTTTCAAAAACATGTACATAAATATGTAATCCAATAATAGAGAGAAGGGGAGGGGTGCACGAGATAAAACACAGACATGAAATCACAAACACACAAGCACACACACTCACATTTAGAGACACCCAGTGAAATGGGAGAGCTGTGTAGACGGATGATCCCCCTGATTTGTCTGTGTTTTGGTCCTGACCAACTTCCAGTGTCCAACTGCAGCAGCAGTGAACTTCAAGACAGTTCGCAATAGGTAAAAAATAGGAAGCGATGTCTCCAACAGGGAGAAAGAGGGACAATGAGAGACCTGGGGGGGGTGAGATGGGTGCAAAGGAGCGGCTTTACATCTGTGCATTTGAGAAATCCATGGCATTAGTGTTCGTATGACACTGCAGCAAAAATTCACAGCTATTTCTACTAAATGTACATGAATCCACAACGGGACAGAGTCGTCTAATAAGGGGAGCAAAACTTGAAGGGTGGGTCTTGTCACTTCCCCACCCTGTGCAAGACCAAATTAATGAAAAACGTTTCCCCGTGTAGCCTTCTTTAGCTTTAGCAGACTCAGCGTCCCTAAGGTCCCAAAATCTCTCTCTCTTCGTAACTGAAAGAGGACGAGAGCAAAGAGACCTATCGTTTGTGTGTCTGTCCAACACGCTCCTAGGATTATCCACTATCTTTGTTTTTTAAATCTCACCAGTTGAGGATTTTTAAAATGTATTTATCACAATTTGGATACAAAACCACTCTGGTTGCTCTAAATTCCAGTGAGGCTAAAAATAACACAGTAGAATCCAATAGATTTTTCCAGATCCACTCAAAAAAGCCACACTTTAGAGGAGGAGAGAGAGGGGAGGTAAGGGTGGAAAAAAAGAATCAGGGGTGTTGTCGCGCAGTGGTATCACAGGGCGGATAAACTGCAACTGCGACGCGTGATCCTGCTCCTTCTCCAGCCGGCTGTGGATCAGATTTCCCCAAGCTGTCCGCTCAGCACCCCGCTGTCTCACTATACTGTCTGTTAATACTGCACCAAAGCACTCCGAAGGCTCTTCTCATGTATTCACCGGGAACATTCCAACACAGATGGATAAAATTAAGAGAGAAAGAGGATAAAAAGCAAGGGTGGTGGTGGATGAAAACGACAGGGAAGGCAGAAAGAGAGAGGACAAACAGGAGGTTACAGTGTTCAAAAATATCCCACTGCTTTTCTCTTCTCTCTTTCTGAGCAGTGTTGGTTTTTCCTCAGTGCCTCAAAGACTGTGCTCTTTCCAGTCAGCCTTTGATTTGTTGGTCTGGTCGCTGAGATCCCTTTCAGGATGCCTTCTTAGAGATGATTAGAAATGTGCGCCCCGCGCTGGGATGAGAACTTTGACGGCAGCAGCTAAGGCTCCCTAAACCCCGTCCCCCATGGGCTTAGCAACATCCGATAATGCAGCTGTCTTTACCTGTGGCTATTGTGATGCAGATGCACATACAGCTGCCTCCCTGAGCTGCCGCCAGCTAGAGACAGAGAATGAATGAGAAGGGGGAAAAATGCAGGCACAGACAGAGCGGAGAGTGCATGCTGGTAGAGCGAGGGAAGAGAGAGAGAGAGAGAAGCAGAGAGGGCGGGAGGAGAGAAAGAGGCTGCACCTGCTAGATGCACCAGCACTGGGAAGCTTGCCCATCTCTGTTAGCAGGGAGGGGAGTGGAGCTAAGATGCAGACTGCATACAGAAAAGTAGAAAAAAAAGGGAAAAGGGAAGTGAAGGTGTGTGCACAGATAAAGATAATAAGAGTGGGAGGGGCGCGGGGAGGAAGAGGGGGAGAGAGAGAGACAGAGAGAGAGAGAGCAGCAGATGAGGCATTTCCCAGCAAAGAAGAAGCCGGAGTCCCAGAAAGATCAGAGCAGGACCACAATGCAGGAGCTGTCACTCATTCAGCCCCACCCACATGATGAGAAGAGAGTGGGGAAAAGGAAGGAAAGAGAGTGGGATTTTATTATCAAATCAGCAATCTTTTGTGTTTAGACGTTATGTGAACACACGAGGACTTCAGATTCAGAGTTAGAAACACAAGGCTAGAAAAATTTGTTTGCTTGTTTGTTTGTTTGGTTTGTATTAGCATGCGATCTTGTAACTTTTGTTGGGAAAGCAATTCCTACCTTTAAGTTTCTTTCTTTTTATTATGAGTTTAGTTTTTGTAAAACTCCACTTTATATATTTATTGCCTTTTTAAGCACATGTAGGAGAAAACACAGAGAAAACATTTAAAAACATTCAGAGTGAAGTCCCTAAATATTTACCACCCTAAACTACATTTTTATGTTGTCATGAGAGCAGCAGTGTGTACGTATATTTTAAAATAGTGTTTGTAATGTAAACGTAATTGCTTTTCTGCTCTTTTAATTAAACAAACCAAACAGACATGGATTTATAGTGGCGGGACAGGAAATAAGATTATAAACAGACCCATATATTAAAGGGAACCAGTGTGGAGGCAAAACTGAAAACAAAAGCCTAATAATATTTTTCACATCACTGCTTATTTTTACTGTTATGTTAATCAGCCAGTCTGAATGGCTGAGTAAATCCAGCCTCGGTTCAAATCAATTGTACAGCGCACAGCACAGTGTAAAACAACCTTTACAGTGCTTGTTGTAAAAGCATGCACCGTCTCCCCAGATGTAGTGTGACTTCATCTCGGTGCGTTCAAATGTGTTATCGAGAGTACGCTCTGAGCTGCGATAGCATCGCAAGACAGACAAACATAAAGCGATGAAGATAGCCATCTGCCTGCAGAAAAATCCTTCAACTGGTCCTGTGGGGAAACTCAATGGGATGCTCTTCCTGTCTTCTGCCACACGAATATATGGCAGCATGAGTCTATTAAAGCAGTCATCAGGATGCTGGAGGTTTGTAAGAACTGTCAATAACCACATTGGCAAACAGGCCACGGGGACACAAATGAAATGCTAACACATCTGCAATTCTACATGACGATGATGAGGACACTTTGATAAAATAAAAAAGCACGGCTGGACTGTAAAAGTGACATTTGATATAATAAATTAAACTGTAAATAATACTTTGTATTCAGATAAATCTTTTAGTGAGTAGTGATGCAAAGTCAGTAAAAGGATTTTCTCAGTCATGTGGAGTTGCAAAACTGCTTCACTGCTATAAAGTGGAGCATTTTTTTAATTGACTTCAGATAAACCTTAACTGTGCTTAATTATCACATAGAATGGCCTGTTCTGAATCATGGATTAATTACTTGTCCTTACCTACAGTGAGAGCAGTGTGTGCACAATGGAATCCAATGGTGAACAAGGGCAGCGTGTCTTTGATCTTCACTCATGCTAAATGCACGTAAAACAGTTCTGCAACACTGTTTTTAAAAAGTATCAAGTTCATTTTCGTCCTAAATTTAGGACAAGGAGAAATGAAGCACAAATGAATCAATCCTCTCCACACCTGTTTATTAATATTTGTTTATGACTATTTGGAGTTCAAAATAGTAGAATACATAAAATACGTAAGTTACATATTTGCCATTTCTTACACAAACACTATAACACATTATTATTATTATTATTATTATTATTATATAATTATTATATATATAATTATATATATATATATATATATATATATATATATATATATATATATATATATATATATATATAATTATATATATATATAAATATATAATTATTATAATTATATATAATATAATAATAATGATAATGATAATAATAATAATAACAATATTATTATTATTATTATTATTATTATTATTATTATTATTATTATTATTACCATCATCATCATCATCATCATCATCATCATTATTATTATTATTATTATTATTATTATTATTATTATTATTATTATTATTATTATTATTATTATACAGGTTAATATATCTGAAAAGGCCTTTACATTTGAGTGTTAAAATGTTTTAATCGTTTTCTCAATGTCTCACCCAAGGAAAAAAAAAAATCTAGATCCGCCCCTGCCACTTTGGCCCTGCACAAGTAGAGAAAGTAGATGAATAGAGTGCTACAAATCTGTGGATAGATGGTGTGTGGAATAGAAAATAAGTAAAGTTCAGGAAACCACTTATAATGGATGTAAACAAAAAGAAAGAAGAAAAGCTTTTGTTGCCCATACCAGGCACCCAAAATCCGAAGATATTTGATTGACTTAGACATAGTAATCCTGCTTTTAGCTTTCACTGGCACCATTCAGGACCCATGTCTAGACTAATAAATATTTTCAAGCCTCACATAATAAATGACATAGTAGTTATACACAATACTTTGTTAGTTTGACATCTCCATGCCATCTGTTGTTTAACATCAAGCAATAAAGTGATAACTTAAATAGGTCTGGAGATTAAAGTGATATGTTTGTTTAGCGTTATGCATAACCATCCATTTTGAATTTAAGTAAAGTCACTGAGACTGAAATACAAATGGAAACCACCTTATCAGAAATTAGACATTATTTTAGGTCAGATAAACCAGATTTTTATTATTTTTCCCACACTCAGAGAAAATTAAACAATGACCGATAAAGCAACAACATCCAACTGAAAATCAATCCCATGTGCCCTGCCCAGTATTTTAGGAAGTCATTATTATGAACATAAAGTAAGAACTAAACCTCCAAGCTCTACTAACAACTATTTTTAATGGTCTTTGTTTTAAGGATATTGCTTTTTTCCAGCATTGAAAAGCCTCTCAGACTGCAACCTGCTTTTTAATTAAATGGAAAACAAGTGTTCGCTTCAATTACAAGAAGACAACAAACAACAAATCAGGCCAATTTCCAAAAGGTCAGAGTCGTAGTTGTTTTTCGAGTGTTATAGTGTTGTTCATAAGTGTGGAATCTGTTTTATCAGCCCCTCCGAGAATTGAGATCACTGTAGAATGAATGACAGTGATCACATAATGGCAGGTATGTGGATGTGAATACGTTTTTTCACTAAAAAGTCCTACTACTGCTGCTGATATCGTTAATTCTGCCCTACCAATCATACAGGAGGTTGCATTGATTTCTGAAAACGTGCATAAATGCAAAAAAATATTCCACATTATAGTAACAGTAATAACAATAATTATCACACCTAAGGGCAAATTAGAGTAACTAATAAACTAACTGCATTTTTTGTGAGAAGAAACTGGGATTAATGAGTTTTATTTATTGTTTAGACCATTAGACTTTACATTCAGCTTTTTTGTGTTTATTTTTTTGTTAAGTCAATCAATCAATTTTGGAGATTATACAAAAGTTTTGGATGTAAACTGGGACCCAAAGGCCTTTGCGAGCAACCTTAGTGATAGGGAACACTGTAATTAAAATCTGACCTCATTAAACGCACATCTTTTCAAACAGTAGGGACCATTACTGGACATAAAGGCTCACTTTGACTGTGCAAGCATCCGTGTCCATTGATGCAGATTGGTTTTCAGATTAGCTCACCATTTCTAGCATTTTTTTATTTGTCGGCGCCTGAGGATTTACATGGCCACGCAGTGTTTCATGTGTGTCTGGATGCCTTCTCACTGCCATTAAAATGGCAGCAATGTCTACTGGGTCAGGAAGGGTCAGGCCCCCATAGGTGTAGAAAAGAGACCCATGAGTAATGTACATACACCTGCACATGTACACAGTAATTTTTCATTGCAGAGTCCTACATTGCTTTTGACAGATCCAATACTGTACCATTTATGCACCAGATTTATAGAGGCAACAAAAATGAACCTTATGCAGAAAATTCTTGTTTGTTGTTAGTCTTGTTTTTTGCTGAATTAAAGAGGAGTCTGACTGTTCTCTCTTTTACCAAAAAAACAGTTTGGTTGCCTCTTTTAGTCAGGTAACATTTCCTTTCACTGTGAACAATCAGCTGTGAGTGACGGAACATAATAAGATAGAACACACATTTTCCAAAAGCAATGTGGCATATCTTGTAAATAATGGCTGCAACTGTAAATATTCATTCTTGGCTTGACAGTTTTATAATTAGAAACCCAATGGCTTAGCCCCTTTTTCTTTCTTCTGCTTATACCACTGCAGACAGCAGTTTCCTCAGTTACTGCTCTGATGTTGCATTTGCATCCGAATCAATGCAAATGCTGTGGTTCTGTCTGAGCTCCCACCCTTGAGACCTAATGATGATCCCCAGAGACCAGCCCACATAACATTATTTCCAAGATGTACAACCATGAGCTTAGAAGCCTGTGCACATATTTGTGTTCTGAGGGTCAAGATTTACTTACTGTTGACTCATGTGTATATGCGTAGAAAACGGCAGCGCCATCTGCATCACTGTTCACACATTCTATACTTTTTATATGTCTAGAGGATTTAAAAGGTTATCCACAAGGGGCTGGACTCAGGCCTGATCATCTGGCGCTTTTGCTTGTGAAATGTTTTTCCACAACATTAACAAAAACTATGGCGGCACTCCAAAAGGATAGTTCCAAGATCAGGGCGAAGAAAATGGCAACTGCTAATTAAATGGCAGTAATCTAGATGTGAGTAGTTTTTTATTTAATTTTTTTTTCAAAACTTTTTACTATTATTATAGTTGCTGCCGTAATTGTTTGACACTGGTCCACCAACAATATGCAGGCTTGCATCTTGCAAAACAGGCACAATTTTGCTTAAAGATACGCTTAGCTTGCTGACAGCAATAATATTTCGCTTTTACAGAAAAATTGAATCATGTGTCCTGTAATCATTCCTAAGTTTTTTCTCAGGTGATTTTCAAAAGCTCAGACCCAAGCTGAAACATGAGGAAATTGACTGTATTACTGTATTTGGAACAAGCAGAGCATCAGATTCATTTCACTGTAACTTTAAATGAGGAGTGGGTAAGTTTTTTGTGGTGTAAATTTAAATTATTCAACTTTATGGGCTGCATTTCCGTTTGTTTTTGACCTTTGCATGTCTTTGTATCTTTGTTTCCTTGGTGTCATGGACAGGTACTTTATTCTGTCAATCCATCAAAAAGATTTGTGACAACAGTTTACTTGAGAGGTCAGAACAAAAAAAACAAGCAGACCCCACTGGTCCCTCCCGCCCTAACTCTGAACCTTGTTATCACTTATCAGCTGTCAACAGACACAGTTTTGTCAAAATCCACTCACATGTCTTCACAAGAACAATGAGACATGTCCCTTGACTGATTAGTATAATTTTATGCATTTGCATTGATACACTTGTTAAATGTTACTTAAAGCTTGTTTCGATTAGTTCTTGATGTGGAACTTAATCACACTGTTTTGGCAGCGGTCAGGGGAACTCTAGCTGATGAAATTACCGATTTAATTTTCCTAGATGAGTTTTAAGGATGGGGATATCACCAGGTCAAGATTGTCTTGCTTCTTGTGTAGTGATAAGGCCAGCACACCCCAGTTTCATTGCCATCCAGTGCTCCCGACCTCCTTTGAACATGTTCAATAGTTCAGGCGGCAGTCTTGTATTCTGGCTAAATCCCTGTTACTTGATGGATAAACAAAGATGCATGTGCACGGCTTTTTGGCTTGTCCCATCAGGGGTTGCCACAGTTAAATGTGTTCCGCTCGTGGATTTAGCATGAGTTCTTACACCAGATGCCTTTCTTGCCACAACCCTCCCATTTTAGGAGGGGCTCGGAACTGGCACTGGGGCGGCCCTTGGTGGCTGGGTGGGGCTACACCTGGTGGGTTGGAATTCAAGCCCGCTGCCTTCTACATCGCAACCCAATGATCCAGCACTGATCCAATGGGCCCCCTCCTTATATGGAGCAAAAATAAAAGAAAGAAATCTAATTTGAAAAAGATCTCTAATTTAAATTGTGCACTACATCACTCTCCTTTTTGTTGTTCTTGGGATACAGAGGCTTACAAAACGTCTTAAGCACATCATTGCACTGCTAAGGAGTACTCCAAAGACAAACACTTTAATTCTGTGCTCTGTCTCTTGTTCCACTGCACAAATAAAATAACAGATCTGTAATCCTCTTCTTCACTTGGCGTCTTTACCAATTTGTAAGAGCTTTGAGTCAGGACAGTCTGACAAGAACAAGGAAAGTAGAGATAAGCCACAACTTTTCTGAAATACTTTTCCAAATATTTTGATTTTCTATCACAGTGTTAATCACCAGTTATCATAGAACTGGAGCACAACATTCATTTACATTAACCGTTTGTGTAAATCTCACCTCATTATCATGTAAATAATTACTGATTGCAACATTAGGCCTCATTGAAGGTTATGTATAGTTATCTACATCTATTTTTAGAGAAAAACATGTTTCTTTGCTATCTCCATCTGTTAGCAGCTCTGCGTTTTGATTTCCGTTTTCAATATTTTATGATGGCTCCAACTCTGTGTCTTAGAGACCCAAGAACTCTAAAGTTTCCGAACATAGAGTTCTGTATGTGGTTATGTTTAGCTAATAAAGTCAATCTGGAACCTTCAGCCTGTTCTCACTCTCGAAATGTCCAGTCTCTTTGCGTCACATGCTGATGCTTAAGGTACCTGTTTGTGTGTGAAAAACTTTCTTAGGGAGGTGGACAGGGTGTTGGATGATACAAGACACAGGACTTAAAAGTGTTAATTACATTTTCATTAACTTTTTGCTTTTGAAAATGCAAGAAGCTAACAAAAGCTAGCCCAAGCCTGATGCTCATTCCTTATTAGTAAAGTTTATAATTTGAGCTTTATGGAGACTAGATTTGATGATTTTATTTCTTAAAACTTGGAGGAAGAGGGAGGACTGACTTGCCAGAGAAAGTGGATTGATGTTGGGTCCAATGTTATCACTTGTTTACCTGCATATTATAATATTTTCTGGCTGTGAATTCCTAATAAACTATAAAGCTTAACAGCTTTAGTTAAGTCCATTACAAATTAGCTTTTCCTGTTTTTCATCAAAGCAAAGTGAGACTGTTCTGCTTTGCTTAGTAGATGTTTTTTATAGCGTTCATTCTACTTATGGCTGTCAGGTTTAGTCAGACATCTATTCTGCGTGTATTGTATGTGACTCATAAAGCATCTCTGAAATCTGCATTCTGAAACCTGGGCTTAGCGTTGATTATGCAAACAAATCAACCCCAGAATGAATTTCCTTTGCCCTCATTTGTTTGTTTGTTTTCGGCCCCCATCTCAGCCGTTTCCACTTCTCCGAAAATTGGTGTTGTTTGTGCATAGATCCTCTGTTATCTCATTAAGCCCTCCAAACACTCAAGCTGCCTGAAGCTTCCATTATTCTTTTTATCTCTGATTAGGGATTCTATTAAAAAAGTAAATGAGGTCTGTAGGGTCCTTGTTTTTCCTGCCTTCCCCCCCCCCCCCCCCCCCCCCAAAAAAAAAAAAACTTGTCAAAGCCATATGTTTGGACTCTGTCCATTTACAATCATTTAGAGAAGAACACTCATCTGAATGAAACCACTGCCACCTAAGGACTATTCATATCCGTTTTTATCTAAGGGTTGGGCTGATGAGTCATCACATACAACAATGGCATCAGGCCATTTTAGACTGATTTTCACAGCCCTCTGACATGCAGTGATCAGCCATATTCAAAGCTAAAACACAGAACTGCAATCTGAGTGTGAATACATCGTGTGTGAATCCAGTTTAACAGCTTTATTTTAAGCGAATCGCACCTCTGTGTGACCGGCCAATCACACCAGTGTGATCACAACAGCAAAACAAAATAGCATCAGAAGAGCATATGGTTGCATAGAGGCAAGCACAAAGAACTGCAGTGTTAGAGTGATGCGGGGGCTAAAATAAAAGGATGCAGGAAACAGGGAGTTTACAACAGATGTAGCACTTACACTGAAATGACAGGCATTAAAACAGTCATCGAGCTACAGGACGGATGGATAGATCTACGACAGGATAAAGAGAGCATATGGGAGGTATTACCAATCACAGCACAGCCCAAACCATGGTTTAGCTACGCTATAGAATAATCTACATCAGTGGAAATGTTGGTGCCAGGAAGATCAACAGTGCTGTAACTTGCATAGTAAAATGAAATACATTTTTTACATAAACGTGAACAGTCTGGTGGAGTTTCCCTAAAGCATCATAAACTCTTTTGTTTGTTATGTTTAGACAAATTAAACTACCAATAAGTCCTATTGTGGCCTAGGTATAAGTCATTATCAATTTTAGACTTCTAGGATTTGGTCATATTCCAAAGCCCTTAACCATCATTAGCATTTTTCTATTATCTACCATATGCATCCATTATCTAAGGGCTTCCTGATGCTTTAGCCAATCCCCTGGAAAGGTCACCAGTCTACATCAATACAGACATATTGAGACGGCAAACCATCCACGCTTATATCCACCCACACCTATGGGCAACTACTGTAACTGATTTTCACTCTAATCAGCCTAATAATAATAATAATAATAATAATAATTCATTGCAGAACATTAATAATGATTATATATTTTAGTTAATCACTTCAAAATTTTAAGTATCTACGTACTGTTGCATGCATTTAAACAGCATCAATATCTGGCAAGGTCTCCCCCACTATCTTACCATTTCTTTATGCTTGAGGCTACTAGCCACCCATGACATGACAGATGGCTGCCATTAGACACTGTCTTTGCTTATAGATTTCCCAAGGAAACAGCAACACATAAAGAAATCTTTACAAAAAAGCGTGTTTAAGGGTGGGTGTAAAGTTTAGTACTTACACTAAATACAAAAAATGCAACAGTAAAAAGGAAAATCATCCAAAATGCAAACTTATCATTCTACTCTACATAAATGTTACTGAGAAGAAAAAAATAAAACAGCAATAACAATGATTATTGTAGACTTAAAAAAACAGTTTCAAACAGTGCTTGGAGCTGTACAGGAAGAGAAGAAGTTCAAGGAACTTAACAGACTTAGCAGAAATGTGCAGATCCGAACTGACAGGTTGATGCTCTTTTAGTTTTCTCACATAAATAGTGGCTTGAAAGTTGAGAAAGAGTATACTTAAAGGATTATTCTGAAGATTCTATACTGCAATATATGGGAATTTTGTGTAATGAATAAAATTGTTTTTATTACTTTAATGTAACAATCAAGTTACATTACAGAGCAAGTTTTTATATTTTCAAGCTAAGATTGTAAATATTTAATCCTATAAAAATGAGTTGATCCGACTTAAACTTCTAACTTGAAATGATGAGTTAAATGAATAAAAGTCTGCAGGTTCACTCAACTGATTATATTAATTTTTTACAAAAACAAAACTAACCCGTCATGCATTATGTGACACTCTTTAGAGAGTTGTAGTTTGAAATATAATTGAAGCTTTAATTATTTTTGTGCAAATTAGTCTTACAATAATAATAGGATTGCTAAAAATAATAAAGTAGGCACTACTTGTAATTTAACACTTGACAGCAGCCTCAGATGTTTTTTTATTTTTTATTTTTTTATGTATTGATTCTGCTCCAGAGGGCTCCAACAGTTGCAGCTACAAGTTCTTCAAGCTGGCTGAAGTCACTCTTTAAAGTAAGAAATCTTCTAAGTGTGAGTAAATACTACTCATATAAAAGTGTTTCCCCAAATCTGCATCTCATTAACTATTTCAAAACAACTTAAAATGTGTGGTTTCACCTTTGTAATAACAGCTGAAGGCAATGAGTTTCTACAAAGTTGTTGTAAAGCCAAACAAATAAATACTATCACATGTCATTTTTAAGCCTTTGATTTTAATTCAATTCAATTCAACTTTATTTATATAGCGCCAATTCACAACAAAGTCATCTCAGGGCACTTTACAGAATAAAGTCAAGATTATAAAGACATATAAAGAGAACCCAACAATTCCCCCTGGAGCAAGCCATAGGCAACAGTGGAGAGGAAAAACTCCCTTTAACGGAAGAAACCTCCAGCGGAACCAGGATCAGGGTGGACGGCCATCTGCCTCGACCGGTTGGGGTGAGTGGAAAGGGGAGAGAGAAAAGAACAGAGCAACAAAAAGCAACAACAAAACATCGGGCAGATTGGTAGGATCAGTAGCTTCACGCTGGAAGACACACAGCTTCAAAGCCGGGGGACACCTGCAGAAAGGGACAGAGAGAGGGGGACAGAGGAGGACAAAGACAACTACGGGAGAGAACACACAGAGTTAATGACATACAGTGGTGACAATTGCTGGATGAGAGGAGAGGAGAGATGGTCAAGAGGAGGAAAGGAGCTCAGTGCATTGGGGGGTGGGTCCCCCAGCAGTCTAAGCCTATGGCAGCATAACTATAACTAACTATATGCTTTATTAAAAAGGAAGGTTTTAAGCCTAGGCTTAAAAGTAGAGAGGGTGTCTGCTTCCCGAATCTGAACTGGGAGCTGGTTCCACAAGAAAGGAGCTTGATAGCTAAAGGCTCTACCTCCCATTCTACTTTTGGAAATTCTGGGAACCAAAAGTAGGCCTGCATTCTGAGAGCGAAGTGGTCTACTGGGATGATATGGTGCTATGAGGTCTTCTAAATATGATGGAGCCTGACCATTCAGAGCTTTATATGTAAGAAGCAGGGTTTTAAATTCTATTCTACATTTAATGGGAAGCCAATGGAGAGAAGCTAGTGAAGGTGAAATATGATCTCTCTTGCTAGTTCCAGTCAGCACTCTTGCTGCAGCATTTTGGATTAATTGCAGGCTCTTTAGGGAGTTACTGGGGCATCCTGAAAGTAAGGAATTACAGTAGTCCAACCTAGAGGTAACAAATGCATGGACCAGTTTTTCGGCATCACTTTGAGACAGGATGCTCCTAATTTTGGCAATGTTCCGTAGGTGGAAGAAGGCTGTTCTAGAGATTTGTTTTATATGTGAGTTAAAGGATAGATCCTGATCAAAAATAACTCCAAGGTTCCTTGCAGTAGTACTGGAGGCCAGACTTATGCCATCTAGTGTAACAATATGGTTGGACATCATATCTCTGAGATTTTTGGGCCCAAATACTATGACTTCAGTTTTGTCTGAGTTTAAAAGTAAAAAATTGTGGGACATCCAGGCCTTTATGTCTTGTAGGCATGCTTGAAGCTTTATTAACTGATTATTTTCATCTGGTTCCATAGATAAATATAGCTGGGTATCATCAGCATAACAGTGGAAATTTATGGAGTGTTTTCTAATAATGTTGCCTAAAGGAGACATATATAAAGTAAAAAGTATTGGTCCTAACACAGAGCCTTGTGGAACTCCATAGCTAACCTTTGTGTGCATGGAGGATTCATCATTAACATGAATAAATTGAAATCTATCAGATAGATAAGATTTAAACCAACCTAGTGCAGTTCCTGTAATTCCAATTTCATGTTCCAGTCTCTGTAATAAAATGTTATGATCAATGGTATCAAATGCAGCACTAAGATCTAACAGAACAAGTATAGAGATGAGTCCAGTATCTGAGGCCATGGGAAGATCATTGGTGACTTTTACTAGTGCTGTTTCTGTACTATGATGAACTCTAAATCCTGACTGAAAGTCTTATTACAAATTATTCCTATGAAGGTGATCACATAATTGTTTTGTGACTACTTTTTCAATTATTTTAGAAATAAAGGGGAGATTAGATATTGGTCTGTAATTGGCTAAAACACCTGGGTCAAGACAGGGTTTTTTAAGTAATGGTTTAATTACAGCTACCTTATAGGCCTGTGGTACATAGCCTGTTTCTAAAGATAGATTTATGATATCTAATATGAATGTATCTATTAAGGGTAAAGCTTCCTTGAGCAGCTTAGTTGGAATAGGGTCTAGCAGACAGGTTGTTGGTTTAGATGAGGTAATAATTGAAGTTAGCTCAGAGAGATCTATGGGTAAAAAGCAGTCTAACAGGGAGTGGGGCCTTATCGATGACTCTAGCACTGTTGAACGTGAAGATCTATCTGTAATTTTTGGGGGGAGGATCTGGTGAATTCGTTCTCTAATAGCTACAATTTTATTCATAAAGAAGGTCATGAAGTCATTGCTGCTCAAAGTTAAGGGAATAGTAGGCTCAACAGAACTATGGCTCTTAGTCAGCCTGGCTACAGTGCTGAACAGAAACCGGGGGTTGTTCTTGTTTTCTTCTATTAATGATGAATAATATGCTGTTCTGGCATCACTGAGAGCTTTTTTGTACATTTTTAAACTATTTTTCCAGGCTAAATGAGATTCTTCTAACTTTCTGGAATGCCACTTCCTTTCTAACTTTCGTGTTTCCTGTTTTAAGTTGCGTGTTTGTGAACTATACCATGGAGATCGCCTCTGCTGGTTTACTGCCTTCTTTTTTAGAGGGGCAACACTATCGAGTATTGTACGTAGTGAGGCTGCAGAATTGTCAACAAGATAATCTACTTGTGCAGGAGTAACATTAAGGAGACTACTTTCCATTGTATTAACATATGGTGGTTTGATTTTAAACTACTCTCTTGTCTTAAACCTAAGATTTGTAATCCGAAACAAAAAGCAATGTGGGCTAATTAACAAGTAATATCTGTCACACACACACACACACACACACACAAACACACACAGGGGATCCTTCTCTTTTCATTCTCATGTGGCACAGCCGCTGCGACTGTTCTGTGGTGGTTGCCATGGTTTCTTCTCATGTCATGGTTTTACTAATGAAGAAGAAGAAACAGTCGGGGTTTGTTCAATGACACGGGGAGGCCGCCTGCCTAATTAGCCCTGGGGATGACCAAAAGGACTCTTTACAGGTTACACAAGGAAATGCTGCTTAGTGAGGGAAGGGGGGAGGTAGAGCTGCGTTCGAGCCACAAGGAGGGCAATGAAAAAGAAGGAGAGGAAGGAAGAGGTTATGAATGCAATAAAAGAGGAGGCAGAATGAGAGAAAGTCAGAGGCCACACATAAAGAAAATGACTTAAACAGAGTAAAAAAAAAAGCGAGGCGATGCTGACATTTAACAGTAACTCTGATTCACATCACATTCATAACACCTGAATAAAAGCATGTTGCTGCTTGATATTTGAGGAGAAAATTGATTTTTTTTAACAATGTAAAGCTTATCTACAGCACCTTTCAACTTGATTCTGCGCCCTGCTTCCCTCTGAAAGCTGATATCACAAATTATAATATAAGCCCTAGCGCACAAGCTCAGCACAGTCATACAGCTATCTGCTGCCATCCCCCTCTCCACACACACAACCACCACCCACACCCCAATATCCACTCCTGCTTCGAAATGCACTCCAGCATCAAGTTCATTTCAATGAGAGCTCTTTCAAGTCAAAGCCAGTCTATGTGGTAAATGAAGAAAGTGGAGTATTCCATCAAACACATTTACCCACTTTGATCTTTGTGACAGCTTTTGGCAGCAGAGTAAGAGATAGAGGGGTTGAGTGTGTGTGTGTGAGTGTGTGTGTGTGTGTGTGTGTGTGTGTGTGTGTGTGTGTGTGTGTGTGTGTTTGCGGTGGTTTCTCTATGTTGGATTGACACAGGAGAAGTTGAATTTGTGATGTCTGAGTAGATTTGCAGAAGCTGTGCTTAAAAGTTGACTTATTTGGACATATGGACATAGTGGACACGGGAACAAACTCTTTGAAACCCAGGCCGCTCGTCCCTGTCTCACATATCTCATCATCTCACCTCCTGCTGGCCTTCCTTCCTCCCTCTACTTATTCTTCTTTTGTCCATCTCTGGCCTCCCTTCACCTCCTCCTCTGCTCACACCTTCTGTCTCCCTGTGGGTGATTGAGTGGTGAGCGGTAAATGTTTAATGAGCTGCCCTCTTTGGAAAGCGTTGGCTGTTACAGGAAGGGACAGTCAAGATGGGCCAAAATGTGCTGTGTGCTCTGATTCTGAAGGCATGGTTCAAAGAGAATAATACACACTTGTACACATTGTCCATCAGTTGCGTCATGCAGCACAGCATCTGAGAACACACTGTAGAATTACCTGTGACTGATGCCATAATCAAACCTATTTGAGATCAGATTTTACAGAAAGAAGGGGCAAGCGTAAAGGCCAATATAACACTAGGTTGAAAGACAAAGCTCCAATGTCCTCTCTGGGAATGTTGCATGTCTCCCTCACCTTTGCTTACGCCCAGTGTGTGCACAAGAGTGTTTTGCTGCACCTACATTGACATTTTGCATCAGTGTGCAGATGCTTTTAGCCAAAGCGACTTACAAGTCAGAAAGCGCACACACATATACACACACAAACACGCACACTAGGAGCAACTTGGGATTCAGTGTTTTGCCCAAGGACACTTTGAATGTGGGCCAGAGGAGCTGTATTGTAGCACTTAGCAGAGAGCAGAAAAATCTGACAGGGAAAGTGACACACTGAGACCCTGAAAGGAATAACAAGATATAATTAATCAACTGTCTGCATGCAAGCCTGTGAGAGGTGCATTGCCTCCTGACTACGTCACCCAGAGGAGTTTTATGTGTGTGTGTTTATTCCACTTCTGAACTAAAAGCTGAACCAATGCGGAAATGCTGGGTTGGCTGTAAACAGACACAACAGCAACAGAGCAAAATAAATCCAAAAAACTCTTAATTGTATGTCAATTTTCCAAACTACTCATCCTTCTGAATCACAGACAAACTACTTTCAAAGTTGATAGGACCCATGATGGTGCATATAAGAATTAATATTTCAATTCACGTTAAATGTCTGCCCGAGGGACAATGGGTTCAATAAATAATTGGCTTTCAGACACAATTCAAAATGTAGCGATTTGACAATTTGACCGTTCTTTCCCGACAGAGATTGTATCCACGCTGTGATGTGCTCATTTCACAGACAACCCGATGATGAGCCAACTCATGTCTCTATAATGGAGCGATTTTCATTAAACCACCAGACAAAACATCCCTGTATTTTCTGTCAGGAAAATATTAATCCTCAGATTTCATAAGGTCTACCGTTAATATTCCAATGGGGTGACAATACCTAAAAGAAGGGGACGTAAAAAGTTTCCCTCACTAGTTGAACTAATTTGATTTTTACATATTCTTATGAAGTTTTGGTGATTGTTGTGTCCTAAAATGCCTGATTTTGTAACTTATTTTCTGAGAAAAAAATAACATGTTGCTATGTTTTTATCATGTTTTAAATTGCAAAGACGTGCAGAATTTATGGGAAATAGTTTGAAATTATTGTCAACGCTACTGTATATCCTGAATTCCTGGAAGGACTGATTACTTCACATCTGCAGACCCTGCTTGACATAAAAAAATTTCAAATTGATGGACCCCGTTCTAAATTCCGAACACTGGTTTCCAACTTTTACTCTCGTGTTCCCATAGTTCTTTTTTTCCCCGCTGAGTTTATAATTTTTAGGATTGGCTAAAAGTATTATGCATATTGAAATTCACACATTTGAGCTCTCCCTAATCAGACCCAGGATATTCAGTGGGCACATTGCAAATTTTGGGTGTGCCTGTTGTTGCATACAGATTCACCAAGAAGCTAGTTTGAGCTTTGTTTGCTCATGCCATTGTCAGCTCCATGTGCCAATTATAAAGTTATAAAATGCCATTTTTCTCTCTTTATATTCATGTGTTGTTTTTCTGCCCATAGATGCTAACATGCAACTGTAAGGAAACTGTAGAAAAAAATTCCACAAAGAACTCTGTAGGTGTTCTCTGCTATCCAACATCAAGATGCTGTTAGTCCTTTAAGTGGTGAGGTGGGGCCTCCATGGATCTGACGTCCACTGGAAATCCTAGTCTCATCACTTCCCCCAGATGAGCGTCCACACGATTTACAAGGTGATTCATTAGACCAGGCCACCTTCTCCCACTGCTCTGTGGCCCACTTCTGATGCTCATGTGGGCATTGGTGATAGACACGGGTCAGCATGGACACCCTGACCGTCTGTGGCTGCACAGCTACATAGCAAACACACCGCAATATACTGTGTGTTCTGAGGCCTTTCTTCTCCTTGCAATGATTGAAACTACTCATGAAATTGTCTTTCTTGGATAATCAGGGAACTAAGTTTAGAGAGAAAAATGACTTAAAGAGGCACTTTTTGGAAGTAAAATTTTTAGTCCTATGGACTTTGATTTAAAAATAAGCTCGCTCAGCTGTTTGTTCCCATCTGCAGCCTTTTGTTTTGCACATGCACTGTTGGAGAAAGCCGATTAGAAACCTGGTTATGTGTATACATGGCAATGAAATCAATGTTTTCTAAGAGAAACCTATCTGGGTAAATCTGGTTTCCCTAATCCTTGACCCCAGTTTCGGAAACCAGCTTTCTGTGACAGTTAACAAGCCGACAATAACCTGGCTACTTAAGTCCATGTAAGTACACAGAATACCCATCGCCCATGACCCTGTCATCTGTTAATTGGTTTTGATGCTTGGACCACTTTTGGTAGGTCCTCACCACTTCAGATTGAAAATATTCCACAAGAGCTGCAGTTTTGGAGTTGCTCTGACCCAGTTGTCCAGCAATTACAACCGGACCCTTGACAAAGTCACTCGATCCTTATGCTTGCATATTTTCTGCTTCCAACCCATCAACATTAGGGACACCTTCACCTGTTAATATATTCCACCAACTTCAAGGTGCAAATTTAATGGAATAATCAATGTTATTCACTTTACCTCTAAGTGATCATAACGTTATAGCTGATATATATAACCCAAAATTGAATGAAGTAAATAGAAGAAAATTAGAATCTTTACACACATGTTACAATGAAATTCAATCTCTATAGGGACCAGTGGGCAACCATAGGTGCCTGTGGAGCTAGTGCTTATTTTAGTTTAACAGAAATGCACAATTCCCACTAAGTTTTACCTTTCGTTAGAGGAGGAATGAAGGTTTTTCAATAAGTTAGTTTGCAAATCAAAGCTCAGTTGGTGGCTCTGTCATTTCTCTGGCACTCACCAATCAATCTTTCACCACGCCTACTATTAAATGTGACAGCTGTATTCATTTAAACAATCAGGTCATAAATGGGACCAAAAAAGTCAAGAATATTTTTCTGAATTCAGTGTAAAGCATGTAAGCTGTAGTTGGCTACTCATATGGTTTTATTGCAAAATGTGTCTGATTTTCAGCACTAAATCTAAAGACATTGTTCATAATGTAACTTATCTCTACAAAACAGCAGACACCGAGTCATTAAGTTTAACCTTGGTAATTAGCTGCATACCACTGGCATCAGAAGAAATATGTCCATATGGTTTGAGATGAACAACTCCATTGTAATGTATAACATTAAAAGAGGTTGTTAACTGCTAATTATGTAGAGTTGCAATCAGTGCTGGTCACCTGTGTTGTTCATTAAGGCAATAACCACATGGTGCCGATCATATCACATGCTTCCACTCTCCTGCACAGAAACCAATGAACTCAAAGAGTTACACAGCATTATTTTCATTTTTGTTTTGACAAATACATTATCTTGACTTATACTCTAATGTTTTGGCTCCTAGGTGCCGAGATGACTCACTGCATGTTTTCTATGCCACATGTCCTGATAAAAACATGGAGGCAGACATTATTATTTTACTATTTCTTTTGTATATTAGATCTTTTAATGCATTTCTGAGCAGTGTCAGCAATATGTCAACATACAAATCTCACAATCAAGAAGAAATATCTGTAATATTGACAGTAAGATCAGCCGTGGCCTTTTCAAAGCTCATGCATTATTGCGCCTGCTTGCACCAGTATGTAAGGAAAACAAGATTAGCTGTAAATATTATCTGCTCAAAAAGTCAGGAGCAACATACAAATTTGAATCTACAGTGAGATGATTTATTGATATTTATGTTTCTAATCAAGTTTATTATTATACTGAAGACAAAAGTTTGGTGTGATGAAGCAGTTTGACAAATTAGAGCATGATGCAGGTTAAAAACGATCCTGTTTGTCCATCCGAGCTCAAGATCATTCTTTATTCCACAAACCTATAACAGATTAAAAGTTTATTTGAAGTAGACAGTGTGCTGTTAATAAAGTGCAATGATAAACGCAAATCCAATATCCCGTAAGTTCACAAAATATGGCATAATGTGTGACAAAGTATAATATTCAAAGCATACAGGATAGAACATTGATTAGCCATGGTCATTTGTGTCATACTTTGTGTTTGATACCCAATGTGTTGTTTGATACCAAGAGGGGATATGTAAATATATGAAGGAACATATTTATACAAACGCTTCTAAGAACTAATAAATTGTGTACTTCTGGGAGTGTTTTGATGCCACAGGATTTACTTTCTATACACACAAAAACTGCGTTAGGGTTAGGAAAACAACTTCAGGGTAC